>NW_026699866.1:0-89972 GCF_030435755.1 Ochotona princeps | reverse complement strand
TAGATAATGCACTCAAAGGGCACTAAGCATAGAGTGTGAAAACTGAGTTTCCTTGAGAGCTGCTTGGAAGCCTGGTGGTGTGTGAAGTTAGTGAGCCAAATGGAGTTGTTCTCCCACAAGAACCACTCGGCTGATCCTTCTTCAATATGCCCTTCACCAACATGCAGTGTTTCCTTGATTGAATTAGCTCTCACACCAATATTTGCGTCTAGAGCCTTTGCATTGAGGGCTATCTGAAAACGGCTGTGGCGCTGAAGTTGCCTGAGAATGTGGAGTTGGTGGCATGTGAAACCCGCATGTGGAGCATTCGTTTGTGTGGGATGCTCTACCAGGTTCATTCCTAGATAATGCACTCAAAGGGCACTAAGCATAGAGTGTGAAAACTGAGTTTCCTTGAGAGCTGTTTGGAAGCCTGATGGTGTGTGAAGTTAGTGAGCCAAATGGAGTTGTTCTCCCACAAGAACCACTCGGCTGATCCTTCTTCAATATGCCCTTCACCAACATGCAGTGTTTCCTTGATTGAATTAGCTCTCACACCAATATTTGCGTCTAGAGCCTTTGCATTGAGGGCTATCTGAAAACGGCTGTGGCGCTGAAGTTGCTTGTGAATGTGGAGTTGGTGGCATGTGAAATCCGCATGTGGAGCATTCGTGTGTGTGGGATTCTAACCAAGCTTCATTTCAGTCCTAGGTACTCAAAAGGCACTAAGCATAGATTGTGAAAACTGAGTTTCCTTGAGAGCTGCTTGGAAGCCTGATGGTGTGTGAAGTTAGTGAGCCAAATGGAGTTGTTCTCCCACAAGAACCACTCAGCTGATCCTTCTTCAATATGCCCTTCACCAACATGCAGTGTTTCCTTGATTGAATTAGCTCTCACACCAATATTTGCGTCTAGAGCCTTTGCATTGAGGGCTATCTGAAAACGGCAGTGGCGCTGAAGTTGCCTGTGAATGTGGAGTTGGTGGCATGTGAAACCCGCATGTGGAGCATTCGTTTGTGTGGGATGCTCTACCAGGTTCATTCCTAGATAATGCACTCAAAGGGCACTAAGCATAGAGTGTGAAAACTGAGTTTCCTTGAGAGCTGCTTGGAAGCCTGATGGTGTGTGAAGTTAGTGAGCCAAATGAAGTTGTTCTCCCACAAGAACCACTCGGCTGATCCTTCTTCAATATGCCCTTCACCAACATGCAGTGTTTCCTTGATTGAATTAGCTCTCACACCAATATTTGCGTCTAGAGCCTTTGCATTGAGGGCTATCTGAAAACGGCTGTGGCGCTGATGTTGCCTGCCAATGTGGAGTTGGTGGCATGTGAAACACGCATGTGGAGCATTCGTTTGTGTGGGATGCTCTACCAGGTTCATTCCTAGATAATGCACTCAAAGGGCACTAAGCATAGAGTGTGAAAACTGAGTTTCCTTGAGAGCTGCTTGGAAGCCTGATGGTGTGTGAAGTTAGTGAGCCAAATGGAGTTGTTCTCCCACAAGAACCACTCGGCTGATCCTTCTTCAATATGCCCTTCACCAACATGCAGTGTTTCCTTGATTGAATTAGCTCTCACACAAATATTTGCGTCTAGAGCCTTTGCATTGAGGGATATCTGAAAACGGCTGTGGCGCTGAAGTTGCCTGTGAATGTGGAGTTGGTGGCATGTGAAACCCGCATGTGGAGCCTTCGTTTGTGTGGGATGCTCTGCCAGGTTCATTCCTAGATAATGCAGTCAAAGGGCACTAAGCATAGAGTGTGAAAACTGAGTTTCCTTGAGAGCTGCTTGGAAGCCTGATGGTGTGTGAAGTTAGTGAGCCAAATGGAGTTGTTCTCCCACAAGAACCACTCGGCTGATCCTTCTTCAATATGCCCTTCACCAACATGCAGTGTTTCCTTGATTGAATTAGCTCTCACACCAATATTTGCGTCTAGAGCCTTTGCATTGAGGGCTATCTGAAAACGGCTGTGGTGCTGAAGTTGCCTGTGAATGTGGAGTTGGTGGCATGTGAAACCCGCATGTGGAGCATTCGTTTGTGTGGGATGCTCACCAACCTTCATTTCAGTCCTAGGCACTCAAAGGGCACTAAGCATAGAGTGTGAAAACTGAGTTTCCTGAGAGCTGCTTGGAAGCCTGATGGTGTGTGAAGTTAGTGAGCCAAATGGAGTTGTTCTCCCACAAGAACCACTCAGCTGATCCTTCTTCAATATGCCCTTCACCAACATGCAGTGTTTCCTTGATTGAATTAGCTCTCACACCAATATTTGCGTCTAGAGCCTTTGCATTGAGGGCTATCTGAAAACGGATGTGGCGCTGAAGTTGCCTGTGAATGTGGAGTTGGTGGCATGTGAAACCCGCATGTGGAGCATTCGTTTGTGTGGGATGCTCTACCAGGTTCATTCCTAGATAATGCACTCAAAGGGCACTAAGCATAGAGTATGAAAACTGAGTTTCCTTGAGAGCTGCTTGGAAGCCTGATGGTGTGTGAAGTTAGTGAGCCAAATGGAGTTGTTCTCCCACAAGAACCACTCGGCTGATCCTTCTTCAATATGCCCTTCACCAACATGCAGTGTTTCCTTGATTGAATTAGCTCTCATACCAATATTTGTGTCTAGAGCCTTTGCATTGAGGGCTATCTGAAAACGGATGTGGCGCTGAAGTTGCTATGAATGTGGAGTTGGTGGCATGTGAAACCAGCATGTGGAGCATTTGTTTGTGTGGGATGCTCTACCAGGTTCATTCCTAGATAATGCACTCAAAGGGCACTAAGCATAGAGTGTGAAAACTGAGTTTCCTTGAGAGCTGCTTGGAAGCCTGATGGTGTGTGAAGTTAGTGAGCCAAATGGAGTTGTTCTCCCACAAGAACCACTCGGCTGATCCTTCTTCAATATGCCCTTCACCAACATGCAGTGTTTCCTTGATTGAATTAGCTCTCACACCAATATTTGCGTCTAGAGCCTTTGCATTGAGGGCTATCTGAAAACGGCTGTGGCGCTGAAGTTGCCTGCCAATGTGGAGTTGGTGGCATGTGAAATCCGCATGTGGAGCACTCGTTTGTGTGGGATGCTCTACCAGGTTCATTCCTAGATAATGCATTCAAAAGGCACTAAACATAGAGTGTGAAAACTGAGTTTCCTTGAGAGCTGCTTGGAAGCCTGATGGTGTGTGAAGTTAGTGAGCCAAATGGAGTTGTTCTCCCACAAGAACCACTCGGCTGATCCTTCTTCAATATACCCTTCACCAACATGCAGTGTTTCCTTGATTGAATTAGCTCTCAAACCAGTATTTGCGTCTAGAGCCTTTGCATTGAGGGCTATCTGAAAACGGCTGTGGCGCTGAAGTTGCCTGTGAATGTGGAGTTGGTGACATGTGAAACCCGCATGTGGAGCATTCGTTTGTGTGGGATGCTCTACCAGGTTCGATCCAAGATAATGCACTCAAAGGGCACTAAGCATAGAGTGTGAAAACTGAGTTTCCTTGAGAGCTGCTTGGAAGCCTGATGGTGTGTGAAGTTAGTGAGCCAAATGGAGTTGTTCTCCCACAAGAACCACTCGGCTGATCCTTCTTCAATATGCCCTTCACCAACATGCAGTGTTTCCTTGATTGAATTAGCTCTCACACCAATATTTGTGTCTAGAGCCTTTGCATTGAGGGCTATCTGAAAACGGCTGTGGCGCTGAAGTTGCCTATGAATGTGGAGTTGGTGGCATGTGAAACCCGCATGTGGAGCATTCGTTTGTGTGGGATGCTCACCAACCTTCATTTCAGTCCTAGGCACTCAAAGGGCACTAAGCATAGAGTGTGAAAACTGAGTTTCCTTGAGAGCTGCTTGGAAGCCTGATGGTGTGTGAAGTTAGTGAGCCAAATGGAGTTGTTCTCCCACAAGAACCACTCGGCTGATCCTTCTTCAATATGCCCTTCACCAACATGCAGTGTTTCCTTGATTGAATTAGCTCTCACACCAATATTTGCGTCTAGAGCCTTTGCATTGAGGAATATCTGAAAACGGCTGTGGCGCTGAAGTTGCCTGCCAATGTGGAGTTGGTGGCATGTGAAACCCGCATGTGGATCATTTGTTTGTGTGGGATGCTCTACCAGCTTCATTCCTAGATAATGCACTCAACAAAGGGCACTAAGCATAGAGTGTGAAAACTGAGTTTCCTTGAGAGCTGCTTGGAAGCCTGATGGTGTGTGAAGTTAGTGAGCCAAATGGAGTTGTTCTCCCACAAGAACCACTCGGCTGATCCTTCTTCAATATGCCCTTCACCAACATGCAGTGTTTCCTTGATTGAATTAGCTCTCACACCAATATTTGCGTCTAGAGCCTTTGCATTGAGGGCTATCTGAAAACGGCTGTGGCGCTGAAGTTGCCTGAGAATGTGGAGTTGGTGGCATGTGAAACCCGCATGTGGCGCATTCGTTTGTGTGGGATGCTCTACCAGGTTCATTCCTAGATAATGCACTCAAAGGGCACTAATCATAGAGTGTGAAAACTGAGTTTCCTTGAGAGCTGTTTGGAAGCCTGATGGTGTGTGAAGTTAGTGAGCCAAATGGAGTTGTTCTCCCACAAGAACCACTCGGCTGATCCTTCTTCAATATGCCCTTCACCAACATGCAGTGTTTCCTTGATTGAATTAGCTCTCACACCAATATTTGTGTCTAGAGCCTTTGCATTGAGGGCTATCTGAAAACGGCTGTGGCGCTGAAGTTGCCTGCCAATGTGGAGTTGGTGGCATGTGAAACCCGCATGTGGAGCATTTGTTTGTGTGGGATGCTCTACCAGCTTCATTCCTAGATAATGCACTCAACAAAGGGCACTAAGCATAGAGTGTGAAAACTGAGTTTCCTTGAGAGCTGCTTGGAAGCCTGATGGTGTGTGAAGTTAGTGAGCCAAATGGAGTTGTTCTCCCACAAGAACCACTCGGCTGATCCTTCTTCAATATGCCCTTCACCAACATGCAGTGTTTCCTTGATTGAATTAGCTCTCACACCAATATTTGCGTCTAGAGCCTTTGCATTGAGGGCTATCTGAAAACGGCTGTGGTGCTGAAGTTGCCTGTGAATGTGGAGTTGGTGGCATGTGAAACCCGCATGTGGAGCATTCGTTTGTGTGGGATGCTCACCAACCTTCATTTCAGTCCTAGGCACTCAAAGGGCACTAAGCATAGAGTGTGAAAACTGAGTTTCCTTGAGAGCTGCTTGGAAGCCTGATGGTGTGTGAAGTTAGTGAGCCAAATGGAGTTGTTCTCCCACAAGAACCACTCAGCTGATCCTTCTTCAATATGCCCTTCACCAACATGCAGTGTTTCCTTGATTGAATTAGCTCTCACACCAATATTTGCGTCTAGATCCTTTGCATTGAGGGCTATCTGAAAACGGCTGTGGCGCTGAAGTTGCCTGTGAATGTGGAGTTGGTGGCATGTGAAACCCGCATGTGGAGCATTCGTTTGTGTGGGATGCTCTACCAGGTTCATTCCTAGATAATGCACTCAAAGGGCACTAAGCATAGAGTATGAAAACTGAGTTTCCTTGAGAGCTGCTTGGAAGCCTGATGGTGTGTGAAGTTAGTGAGCCAAATGGAGTTGTTCTCCCACAAGAACCACTCGGCTGATCCTTCTTCAATATGCCCTTCACCAACATGCAGTGTTTCCTTGATTGAATTAGCCATCATACCAATATTTGTGTCTAGAGCCTTTGCATTGAGGGCTATCTGAAAACGGATGTGGCGCTGAAGTTGCTATGAATGTGGAGTTGGTGGCATGTGAAACCAGCATGTGGAGCATTTGTTTGTGTGGGATGCTCTACCAGGTTCATTCCTAGATAATGCACTCAAAGGGCACTAAGCATAGAGTGTGAAAACTGAGTTTCCTTGAGAGCTGCTTGGAAGCCTGATGGTGTGTGAAGTTAGTGAGCCAAATGGAGTTGTTCTCCCACAAGAACCACTCGGCTGATCCTTCTTCAATATGCCCTTCACCAACATGCAGTGTTTCCTTGATTGAATTAGCTCTCACACCAATATTTGCGTCTAGAGCCTTTGCATTGAGGGCTATCTGAAAACGGCTGTGGCGCTGAAGTTGCCTGCCAATGTGGAGTTGGTGGCATGTGAAACCCGCATGTGGAGCATTCGTTTGTGCGGCATGCTCACCAAGCTTCATTTCAGTCCTAGGCACTCAAAGGGCACTAAGCATAGAGTGTGAAAACTGAGTTTCCTTGAGAGCTGCTTGGAAGCCTGATGGTGTGTGAAGTTAGTGAGCCAAATGGAGTTGTTCTCCCACAAGAACCACTCGGCTGATCCTTCTTCAATATACCCTTCACCAACATGCAGTGTTTCCTTGATTGAATTAGCTCTCAAACCAGTATTTGCGTCGAGAGCCTTTGCATTGAGGGCTATCTGAAAACGGCTGTGGCGCTGAAGTTGCCTGTGAATGTGGAGTTGGTGACATGTGAAACCCGCATGTGGAGCATTCGTTTGTGTGGGATGCTCTACCAGGTTCATTCCAAGATAATGCACTCAAAGGGCACTAAGCATAGAGTGTGAAAACTGAGTTTCCTTGAGAGCTGTTTGGAAGCCTGATGGTGTGTGAAGTTAGTGAGCCAAATGGAGTTGTTCTCCCACAAGAACCACTCGGCTGATCCTTCTTCAATATGCCCTTCACCAACATGCAGTGTTTCCTTGATTGATGTAGCTCTCACACCAATATTTGTGTCTAGAGCCTTTGCATTGAGGGCTATCTGAAAACGGCTGTGGCGCTGAAGTTGCCTGAGAATGTGGAGTTGGTGGCATGTGAAACCCGCATGTGGAGCATTCGTTTGTGTGGGATGCTCACCAACCTTCATTTCAGTCCTAGGTACTCAAAAGGCACTAAGCATAGAGTGTGAAAACTGAGTTTCCTTGAGAGCTGCTTGGAAGCCTGATGGTGTGTGAAGTTAGTGAGCCAAATGGAGTTGTTCTCCCACAAGAACCACTCGGCTGATCCTTCTTCAATATGCCCTTCACCAACATGCAGTGTTTCCTTGATTGAATTAGCTCTCACACCAATATTTGCGTCTAGAGCCTTTGCATTGAGGGCTATCTGAAAACGGCTGTGGCGCTGAAGTTGCCTGCCAATGTGGAGTTGGTGGCATGTGAAACCCGCATGTGGAGCATTTGTTTGTGTGGGATGCTCTACCAGGTTCATTCCTAGATAATGCACTCAAAGGGCACTAAGCATAGAGTGTGAAAACTGAGTTTCCTTGAGAGCTGCTTGGAAGCCTGATGTTGTGTGAAGTTAGTGAGCCAAATGGAGTTGTTCTCCCACAAGAACCACTCGGCTGATCCTTCTTCAATATGCCCTTCACCAACATGCAGTGTTTCCTTGATTGAATTAGCTCTCACCCCAATATTTGCGTCTAGAGGCTTTGCATTGAGGGCTATCTGAAAACGGCTGTGGCGCTGAAGTTGCCTGCCAATGTGGAGTTGGTGGCATGTGAAATCCGCATGTGGAGCACTCGTTTGTGTGGGATGCTCTACCAGGTTCATTCCTACATAATGCATTCAAAAGGCACTAAACATAGAGTGTGAAAACTGAGTTTCCTTGAGAGCTGCTTGGAAGCCTGATGGTGTGTGAAGTTAGTGAGCCAAATGGAGTTGTTCTCCCACAAGAACCACTCGGCTGATCCTTCTTCAATATGCCCTTCACCAACATGCAGTGTTTCCTTGATTGAATTAGCTCTCACACCAATATTTGTGTCTAGAGCCTTTGCATTGAGGGCTATCTGAAAACGGCTGTGGCGCTGAAGTTGCCTGAGAATGTGGAGTTGGTGGCATGTGAAACCCGCATGTGGAGCATTCGTTTGTGTGGGATGCTCACCAACCTTCATTTCAGTCCTAGGTACTCAAAAGGCACTAAGCATAGAGTGTGAAAACTGAGTTTCCTTGAGAGCTGCTTGGAAGCCTGATGGTGTGTGAAGTTAGTGAGCCAAATGGAGTTGTTCTCCCACAAGAACCACTCGGCTGATCCTTCTTCAATATGCCCTTCACCAACATGCAGTGTTTCCTTGATTGAATTAGCTCTCACACCAATATTTGCGTCTAGAGCCTTTGCATTGAGGGCTATCTGAAAACGGCTGTGGCGCTGAAGTTGCCTGCCAATGTGGAGTTGGTGGCATGTGAAACCCGCATGTGGAGCATTTGTTTGTGTGGGATGCTCTACCAGCTTCATTCCTAGATAATGCACTCAACAAAGGGCACTAAGCATAGAGTGTGAAAACTGAGTTTCCTTGAGAGCTGCTTGGAAGCCTGATGGTGTGTGAAGTTAGTGAGCCAAATGGAGTTGTTCTCCCACAAGAACCACTCGGCTGATCCTTCTTCAATATGCCCTTCACCAACATGCAGTGTTTCCTTGATTGAATTAGCTCTCACACAAATATTTGCGTCTAGAGCCTTTGCATTGAGGGATATCTGAAAACGGCTGTGGCGCTGAAGTTGCCTGAGAATGTGGAGTTGGTGGCATGTGAAACCCGCATGTGGAGCATTTGATTGTGTGGGATGCTCCACCAGGTTCATTCCTAGATAATGCACTCAAAGGGCACTAAGCATAGAGTGTGAAAACTGAGTTTCCTTGAGAGCTGCTTGGAAGCCTGATGGTGTGTGAAGTTAGTGAGCCAAATGGAGTTGTTTTCCCACAAGAACCACTCGGCTGATCCTTCTTCAATATGCCCTTCACCAACATGCAGTGTTTCCTTGATTGAATTAGCTCTCACACCAATATTTGCGTCTAGAGCCTTTGCATTGAGGGCTATCTGAAAACGGCTGTGGCGCTGAAGTTGCCTGTGAATGTGGAGTTGGTGGCATGTGAAACCCGCATGTGGAGCATTCGTTTGTGCGGCATGCTCACCAAGCTTCATTTCAGTCCTAGGCACTCAAAGGGCACTAAGCATAGAGTGTGAAAACTGAGTTTCCTTGAGAGCTGCTTGGAAGCCTGATGGTGTGTGAAGTTAGTGAGCCAAATGGAGTTGTTCTCCCACAAGAACCACTCGGCTGATCCTTCTTCAATATACCCTTCACCAACATGCAGTGTTTCCTTGATTGAATTAGCTCTCAAACCAGTATTTGCGTCTAGAGCCTTTGCATTGAGGGCTATCTGAAAACGGCTGTGGCGCTGAAGTTGCCTGTGAATGTGGAGTTGGTGACATGTGAAACCCGCATGTGGAACATTCGTTTGTGTGGGATGCTCTACCAGGTTCGATCCAAGATAATGCACTCAAAGGGCACTAAGCATAGAGTGTGAAAACTGAGTTTCCTTGAGAGCTGCTTGGAAGCCTGATGGTGTGTGAAGTTAGTGAGCCAAATGGAGTTGTTCTCCCACAAGAACCACTCGGCTGATCCTTCTTCAATATGCCCTTCACCAACATGCAGTGTTTCCTTGATTGAATTAGCTCTCACACCAATATTTGTGTCTAGAGCCTTTGCATTGAGGGCTATCTGAAAACGGCTGTGGCGCTGAAGTTGCCTATGAATGTGGAGTTGGTGGCATGTGAAACCCGCATGTGGAGCATTCGTTTGTGTGGGATGCTCACCAACCTTCATTTCAGTCCTAGGCACTCAAAGGGCACTAAGCATAGAGTGTGAAAACTGAGTTTCCTTGAGAGCTGCTTGGAAGCCTGATGGTGTGTGAAGTTAGTGAGCCAAATGGAGTTGTTCTCCCACAAGAACCACTCGGCTGATCCTTCTTCAATATGCCCTTCACCAACATGCAGTGTTTCCTTGATTGAATTAGCTCTCACACCAATATTTGCGTCTAGAGCCTTTGCATTGAGGGCTATCTGAAAACGGCTGTGGCGCTGAAGTTGCCTGTGAATGTGGAGTTGGTGGCATGTGAAACCCGCATGTGGAGCATTTGTTTGTGTGGGATGCTCTACCAGCTTCATTCCTAGATAATGCACTCAACAAAGGGCACTAAGCATAGAGTGTGAAAACTGAGTTTCCTTGAGAGCTGCTTGGAAGCCTGATGGTGTGTGAAGTTAGTGAGCCAAATGGAGTTGTTCTCCCACAAGAACCACTCGGCTGATCCTTCTTCAATATGCCCTTCACCAACATGCAGTGTTTCCTTGATTGAATTAGCTCTCACACCAATATTTGCGTCTAGAGCCTTTGCATTGAGGGCTATCTGAAAACGGCTGTGGCGCTGAAGTTGCCTGAGAATGTGGAGTTGGTGGCATGTGAAACCCGCATGTGGCGCATTCGTTTGTGTGGGATGCTCTACCAGGTTCATTCCTAGATAATGCACTCAAAGGGCACTAAGCATAGAGTGTGAAAACTGAGTTTCCTTGAGAGCTGTTTGGAAGCCTGATGGTGTGTGAAGTTAGTGAGCCAAATGGAGTTGTTCTCCCACAAGAACCACTCGGCTGATCCTTCTTCAATATGCCCTTCACCAACATGCAGTGTTTCCTTGATTGAATTAGCTCTCACACCAATATTTGTGTCTAGAGCCTTTGCATTGAGGGCTATCTGAAAACGGATGTGGCGCTGAAGTTGCCTATGAATGTGGAGTTGGTGGCATGTGAAACCAGCATGTGGAGCATTTGATTGTGTGGGATGCTCTACCAGGTTCATTCCTAGATAATGCACTCAAAGGGCACTAAGCATAGAGTGTGAAAACTGAGTTTCCTTGAGAGCTGCTTGGAAGCCTGATGGTGTGTGAAGTTAGTGAGCCAAATGGAGTTGTTCTCCCACAAGAACCACTCGGCTGATCCTTCTTCAATATGCCCTTCACCAACATGCAGTGTTTCCTTGATTGAATTAGCTCTCACACCAATATTTGCGTCTAGAGCCTTTGCATTGAGGGCTATCTGAAAACGGATGTGGCGCTGAAGTTGCCTGAGAATGTGGAGTTGGTGGCATGTGAAACCCGCATGTGGAGCATTCGTTTGTGTGGGATGCTCTACCAGGTTCATTCCTAGATAATGCACTCAAAGGGCACTAAGCATAGAGTATGAAAACTGAGTTTCCTTGAGAGCTGCTTGGAAGCCTGATGGTGTGTGAAGTTAGTGAGCCAAATGGAGTTGTTCTCCCACAAGAACCACTCGGCTGATCCTTCTTCAATATGCCCTTCACCAACATGCAGTGTTTCCTTGATTGAATTAGCTCTCATACCAATATTTGTGTCTAGAGCCTTTGCATTGAGGGCTATCTGAAAACGGATGTGGTGCTGAAGTTGCCTGTCAATGTGGAGTTGGTGGCATGTGAAACCAGCATGTGGAGCATTTGTTTGTGTGGGATGCTCTACCAGGTTCATTCCTAGATAATGCACTCAAAGGGCACTAAGCATAGAGTGTGAAAACTGAGTTTCCTTGAGAGCTGCTTGGAAGCCTGATGGTGTGTGAAGTTAGTGAGCCAAATGGAGTTGTTCTCCCACAAGAACCACTCGGCTGATCCTTCTTCAATATGCCCTTCACCAACATGCAGTGTTTCCTTGATTGAATTAGCTCTCACACCAATATTTGCGTCTAGAGCCTTTGCATTGAGGGCTATCTGAAAACGGCTGTGGTGCTGAAGTTGCCTGTGAATGTGGAGTTGGTGGCATGTGAAACCCGCATGTGGAGCATTCGTTTGTGTGGGATGCTCACCAACCATCATTTCAGTCCTAGGCACTCAAAGGGCACTAAGCATAGAGTGTGAAAACTGAGTTTCCTTGAGAGCTGCTTGGAAGCCTGATGGTGTGTGAAGTTAGTGAGCCAAATGGAGTTGTTCTCCCACAAGAACCACTCAGCTGATCCTTCTTCAATATGCCCTTCACCAACATGCAGTGTTTCCTTGATTGAATTAGCTCTCACACCAATATTTGCGTCTAGAGCCTTTGCATTGAGGGCTATCTGAAAACGGCTGTGGCGCTGAAGTTGCCTGTCAATGTGGAGTTGGTGACATGTGAAACCCGCATGTGGAGCATTCGTTTGTGTGGGATGCTCTACCAGGTTCATTCCTAGATAATGCACTCAAAGGGCACTAAGCATAGAGTATGAAAACTGAGTTTCCTTGAGAGCTGCTTGGAAGCCTGATGGTGTGTGAAGTTAGTGAGCCAAATGGAGTTGTTCTCCCACAAGAACCACTCGGCTGATCCTTCTTCAATATGCCCTTCACCAACATGCAGTGTTTCCTTGATTGAATTAGCTCTCATACCAATATTTGTGTCTAGAGCCTTTGCATTGAGGGCTATCTGAAAACGGATGTGGCGCTGAAGTTGCTATGAATGTGGAGTTGGTGGCATGTGAAACCAGCATGTGGAGCATTTGTTTGTGTGGGATGCTCTACCAGGTTCATTCCTAGATAATGCACTCAAAGGGCACTAAGCATAGAGTGTGAAAACTGAGTTTCCTTGAGAGCTGCTTGGAAGCCTGATGGTGTGTGAAGTTAGTGAGCCAAATGGAGTTGTTCTCCCACAAGAACCACTCGGCTGATCCTTCTTCAATATGCCCTTCACCAACATGCAGTGTTTCCTTGATTGAATTAGCTCTCACACCAATATTTGCGTCTAGAGCCTTTGCATTGAGGGCTATCTGAAAACGGCTGTGGCGCTGAAGTTGCCTGCCAATGTGGAGTTGGTGGCATGTGAAACCCGCATGTGGAGCATTCGTTTGTGCGGCATGCTCACCAAGCTTTATTTCAGTCCTAGGCACTCAAAGGGCACTAAGCATAGAGTGTGAAAACTGAGTTTCCCTGAGAGCTGCTTGGAAGCCTGATGGTGTGTGAAGTTAGTGAGCCAAATGGAGTTGTTCTCCCACAAGAACCACTCGGCTGATCCTTCTTCAATATACCCTTCACCAACATGCAGTGTTTCCTTGGTTGAATTAGCTCTCAAACCAGTATTTGCGTCGAGAGCCTTTGCATTGAGGGCTATCTGAAAACGGCTGTGGCGCTGAAGTTGCCTGTGAATGTGGAGTTGGTGACATGTGAAACCCGCATGTGGAGCATTCGTTTGTGTGGGATGCTCTACCAGGTTCATTGCTAGATAATGCACTCAAAGGGCACTAAGCATAGAGTGTGAAAACTGAGTTTCCTTGAGAGCTGCTTGGAAGCCTGATGGTGTGTGAAGTTAGTGAGCCAAATGGAGTTGTTCTCCCACAAGAACCACTCGGCTGATCCTTCTTCAATATGCACTTCACCAACATGCAGTGTTTCCTTGATTGAATTAGCTCTCACACCAATATTTGCGTCTAGAGACTTTGCATTGAGGGCTATCTGAAAACGGCTGTGGCGCTGAAGTTGCCTATGAATGTGGAGTTGGTGGCATGTGAAACCAGCATGTGGAGCATTTGTTTGTGTGGGATGCTCTACCAGGTTCATTCCTAGATAATGCACTCAAAGGGCACTAAGCATAGAGTGTGAAAACTGAGTTTCCTTGAGAGCTGCTTGGAAGCCTGATGGTGTGTGAAGTTAGTGAGCCAAATGGAGTTGTTCTCCCACAAGAACCACTCGGCTGATCCTTCTTCAATATGCCGTTCACCAACATGCAGTGTTTCCTTGATTGAATTAGCTCTCACACCAATATTTGCGTCTAGAGGCTTTGCATTGAGGGCTATCTGAAAACGGCTGTGGCGCTGAAGTTGCCTGCCAATGTGGAGTTGGTGGCATGTGAAATCCGCATGTGGAGCACTCGTTTGTGTGGGATGCTCTACCAGGTTCATTCCTAGATAATGCATTCAAAAGGCACTAAACATAGAGTGTGAAAACTGAGTTTCCTTGAGAGCTGCTTGGAAGCCTGATGGTGTGTGAAGTTAGTGAGCCAAATGGAGTTGTTCTCCCACAAGAACCACTCGGCTGATCCTTCTTCAATATGCCCTTCACCAACATGCAGTGTTTCCTTGATTGAATTAGCTCTCATACCAATATTTGTGTCTAGAGCCTTTGCATTGAGGGCTATCTGAAAACGGATGTGGCGCTGAAGTTGCTATGAATGTGGAGTTGGTGGCATGTGAAACCAGCATGTGGAGCATTTGTTTGTGTGGGATGCTCTACCAGGTTCATTCCTAGATAATGCACTCAAAGGGCACTAAGCATAGAGTGTGAAAACTGAGTTTCCTTGAGAGCTGCTTGGAAGCCTGATGGTGTGTGAAGTTAGTGAGCCAAATGGAGTTGTTCTCCCACAAGAACCACTCGGCTGATCCTTCTTCAATATGCCCTTCACCAACATGCAGTGTTTCCTTGATTGAATTAGCTCTCACACCAATATTTGCGTCTAGAGCCTTTGCATTGAGGGCTATCTGAAAACGGCTGTGGCGCTGAAGTTGCCTGCCAATGTGGAGTTGGTGGCATGTGAAACCCGCATGTGGAGCATTCGTTTGTGCGGCATGCTCACCAAGCTTTATTTCAGTCCTAGGCACTCAAAGGGCACTAAGCATAGAGTGTGAAAACTGAGTTTCCCTGAGAGCTGCTTGGAAGCCTGATGGTGTGTGAAGTTAGTGAGCCAAATGGAGTTGTTCTCCCACAAGAACCACTCGGCTGATCCTTCTTCAATATACCCTTCACCAACATGCAGTGTTTCCTTGGTTGAATTACCTCTCAAACCAGTATTTGCGTCGAGAGCCTTTGCATTGAGGGCTATCTGAAAACGGCTGTGGCGCTGAAGTTGCCTGTGAATGTGGAGTTGGTGACATGTGAAACCCGCATGTGGAGCATTCGTTTGTGTGGGATGCTCTACCAGGTTCATTGCTAGATAATGCACTCAAAGGGCACTAAGCATAGAGTGTGAAAACTGAGTTTCCTTGAGAGCTGCTTGGAAGCCTGATGGTGTGTGAAGTTAGTGAGCCAAATGGAGTTGTTCTCCCACAAGAACCACTCGGCTGATCCTTCTTCAATATGCACTTCACCAACATGCAGTGTTTCCTTGATTGAATTAGCTCTCACACCAATATTTGCGTCTAGAGACTTTGCATTAAGGGCTATCTGAAAACGGCTGTGGCGCTGAAGTTGCCTATGAATGTGGAGTTGGTGGCATGTGAAACCAGCATGTGGAGCATTTGTTTGTGTGGGATGCTCTACCAGGTTCATTCCTAGATAATGCACTCAAAGGACACTAAGCATAGAGTGTGAAAACTGAGTTTCCTTGAGAGCTGCTTGGAAGCCTGATGGTGTGTGAAGTTAGTGAGCCAAATGGAGTTGTTCTCCCACAAGAACCACTCGGCTGATCCTTCTTCAATATGCCGTTCACCAACATGCAGTGTTTCCTTGATTGAATTAGCTCTCACACCAATATTTGCGTCTAGAGGCTTTGCATTGAGGGCTATCTGAAAACGGCTGTGGCGCTGAAGTTGCCTGCCAATGTGGAGTTGGTGGCATGTGAAATCCGCATGTGGAGCACTCGTTTGTGTGGGATGCTCTACCAGGTTCATTCCTAGATAATGCATTCAAAAGGCACTAAACATAGAGTGTGAAAACTGAGTTTCCTTGAGAGCTGCTTGGAAGCCTGATGGTGTGTGAAGTTAGTGAGCCAAATGGAGTTGTTCTCCCACAAGAACCACTCGGCTGATCCTTCTTCAATATGCCCTTCACCAACATGCAGTGTTTCCTTGATTGAATTAGCTCTCACACCAATATTTGCGTCTAGAGCCTTTGCATTGAGGGATATCTGAAAACGGCTGTGGCGCTGAAGTTGCCTGTGAATGTGGAGTTGGTGGCATGTGAAACCCGCATGTGGAGCATTCGTTTGTGCGGCATGCTCACCAAGCTTCATTTCAGTCCTAGGCACTCAAAGGGCACTAAGCATAGAGTGTGAAAACTGAGTTTCCTTGAGAGCTGCTTGGAAGCCTGATGGTGTGTGAAGTTAGTGAGCCAAATGGAGTTGTTCTCCCACAAGAACCACTCGGCTGATCCTTCTTCAATATACCCTTCACCAACATGCAGTGTTTCCTTGATTGAATTAGCTCTCAAACCAGTATTTGCGTCTAGAGCCTTTGCATTGAGGGCTATCTGAAAACGGCTGTGGCGCTGAAGTTGCCTGTGAATGTGGAGTTGGTGACATGTGAAACCCGCATGTGGAGCATTCGTTTGTGTGGGATGCTCTACCAGGTTCATTCCAAGATAATGCACTCAAAGGGCACTAAGCATAGAGTGTGAAAACTGAGTTTCCTTGAGAGCTGCTTGGAAGCCTGATGGTGTGTGAAGTTAGTGAGCCAAATGGAGTTGTTCTCCCACAAGAACCACTCGGCTGATCCTTCTTCAATATGCCCTTCACCAACATGCAGTGTTTCCTTGATTGAATTAGCTCTCACACCAATATTTGTGTCTAGAGCCTTTGCATTGAGGGCTATCTGAAAACGGCTGTGGCGCTGAAGTTGCCTGAGAATGTGGAGTTGGTGGCATGTGAAACCCGCATGTGGAGCATTCGTTTGTGTGGGATGCTCACCAACCTTCATTTCAGTCCTAGGTACTCAAAAGGCACTAAGCATAGAGTGTGAAAACTGAGTTTCCTTGAGAGCTGCTTGGAAGCCTGATGGTGTGTGAAGTTAGTGAGCCAAATGGAGTTGTTCTCCCACAAGAACCACTCGGCTGATCCTTCTTCAATATGCCCTTCACCAACATGCAGTGTTTCCTTGATTGAATTAGCTCTCACACCAATATTTGCGTCTAGAGCCTTTGCATTGAGGGCTATCTGAAAACGGCTGTGGCGCTGAAGTTGCCTGCCAATGTGGAGTTGGTGGCATGTGAAACCCGCATGTGGAGCATTTGTTTGTGTGGGATGCTCTACCAGGTTCATTCCTAGATAATGCACTCAAAGGGCACTAAGCATAGAGTGTGAAAACTGAGTTTCCTTGAGAGCTGCTTGGAAGCCTGATGGTGTGTGAAGTTAGTGAGCCAAATGGAGTTGTTCTCCCACAAGAACCACTCGGCTGATCCTTCTTCAATATGCCCTTCACCAACATGCAGTGTTTCCTTGATTGAATTAGCTCTCACACCAATATTTGCATCTAGAGGCTTTGCATTGAGGGCTATCTGAAAACGGCTGTGGCGCTGAAGTTGCCTGCCAATGTGGAGTTGGTGGCATGTGAAATCCGCATGTGGAGCACTCGTTTGTGTGGGATGCTCTACCAGGTTCATTCCTAGATAATGCATTCAAAAGGCACTAAACATAGAGTGTGAAAACTGAGTTTCCTTGAGAGCTGCTTGGAAGCCTGATGGTGTGTGAAGTTAGTGAGCCAAATGGAGTTGTTCTCCCACAAGAACCACTCGGCTGATCCTTCTTCAATATGCCCTTCACCAACATGCAGTGTTTCCTTGATTGAATTAGCTCTCACACCAATATTTGCGTCTAGAGCCTTTGCATTGAGGGATATCTGAAAACGGCTGTGGCGCTGAAGTTGCCTGTGAATGTGGAGTTGGTGGCATGTGAAACCCGCATGTGGAGCATTCGTTTGTGCGGCATGCTCACCAAGCTTCATTTCAGTCCTAGGCACTCAAAGGGCACTAAGCATAGAGTGTGAAAACTGAGTTTCCTTGAGAGCTGCTTGGAAGCCTGATGGTGTGTGAAGTTAGTGAGCCAAATGGAGTTGTTCTCCCACAAGAACCACTCGGCTGATCCTTCTTCAATATACCCTTCACCAACATGCAGTGTTTCCTTGATTGAATTAGCTCTCAAACCAGTATTTGCGTCTAGAGCCTTTGCATTGAGGGCTATCTGAAAACGGCTGTGGCGCTGAAGTTGCCTGTGAATGTGGAGTTGGTGACATGTGAAACCCGCATGTGGAGCATTCGTTTGTGTGGGATGCTCTATCAGGTTCATTCCAAGATAATGCACTCAAAGGGCACTAAGCATAGAGTGTGAAAACTGAGTTTCCTTGAGAGCTGCTTGGAAGCCTGATGGTGTGTGAAGTTAGTGAGCCAAATGGAGTTGTTCTCCCACAAGAACCACTCGGCTGATCCTTCTTCAATATGCCCTTCACCAACATGCAGTGTTTCCTTGATTGAATTAGCTCTCACACCAATATTTGTGTCTAGAGCCTTTGCATTGAGGGCTATCTGAAAACGGCTGTGGCGCTGAAGTTGCCTGAGAATGTGGAGTTGGTGACATGTGAAACCCGCATGTGGAGCATTCGTTTGTGTGGGATGCTCACCTACCTTCATTTCAGTCCTAGGTACTCAAAAGGCACTAAGCATAGATTGTGAAAACTGAGTTTCCTTGAGAGTTGCTTGGAAGCCTGATGGTGTGTGAAGTTAGTGAGCCAAATGGAGTTGTTCTCCCACAAGAACCACTCGGCTGATCCTTCTTCAATATGCCCTTCACCAACATGCAGTGTTTCCTTGATTGAATTAGCTCTCACACCAATATTTGCGTCTAGAGCCTTTGCATTGAGGGCTATCTGAAAACGGCTGTGGCGCTGAAGTTGCCTGCCAATGTGGAGTTGGTGGCATGTGAAACCCGCATGTGGAGCATTTGTTTGTGTGGGATGCTCTACCAGCTTCATTTCTAGATAATGCACTCAACAAAGGGCACTAAGCATAGAGTGTGAAAACTGAGTTTCCTTGAGAGCTGCTTGGAAGCCTGATGGTGTGTGAAGTTAGTGAGCCAAATGGAGTTGTTCTCCCACAAGAACCACTCGGCTGATCCTTCTTCAATATGCCCTTCACCAACATGCAGTGTTTCCTTGATTGAATTAGCTCTCACACCAATATTTGCGTCTAGAGCCTTTGCATTGAGGGCTATCTGAAAACGGCTGTGGCGCTGAAGTTGCCTGAGAATGTGGAGTTGGTGGCATGTGAAACCCGCATGTGGAGCATTCGTTTGTGTGGGATGCTCTACCAGGTTCATTCCTAGATAATGCACTCAAAGGGCACTAAGCATAGAGTGTGAAAACTGAGTTTCCTTGAGAGCTGCTTGGAAGCCTGATGGTGTGTGAAGTTAGTGAGCCAAATGGAGTTGTTCTCCCACAAGAACCACTCGGCTGATCCTTCTTCAATATGCCCTTCACCAACATGCAGTGTTTCCTTGATTGAATTAGCTCTCACACCAATATTTGTGTCTAGAGCCTTTGCATTGAGGGCTATCTGAAAACGGCTGTGGCGCTGAAGTTGCCTATGAATGTGGAGTTGGTGGCATGTGAAACCAGCATGTGGAGCATTTGATTGTGTGGGATGCTCTACCAGGTTCATTCCTAGATAATGCACTCAAAGGGCACTAAGCATAGAGTGTGAAAACTGAGTTTCCTTGAGAGCTGCTTGGAAGCCTGATGGTGTGTGAAGTTAGTGAGCCAAATGGAGTTGTTCTCCCACAAGAACCACTCGGCTGATCCTTCTTCAATATGCCCTTCACCAACATGCAGTGTTTCCTTGATTGAATTAGCTCTCACACCAATATTTGCGTCTAGAGCCTTTGCATTGAGGGCTATCTGAAAACGGCTGTGGCGCTGAAGTTGCCTGAGAATGTGGAGTTGGTGGCATGTGAAACCCGCATGTGGAGCATTCGTTTGTGTGGGATGCTCTACCAGGTTCATTCCTAGATAATGCACTCAAAGGGCACTAAGCATAGAGTGTGAAAACTGAGTTTCCTTGAGAGCTGCTTGGAAGCCTGATGGTGTGTGAAGTTAGTGAGCCAAATGGAGTTGTTCTCCCACAAGAACCACTCGGCTGATCCTTCTTCAATATGCCCTTCACCAACATGCAGTGTTTCCTTGATTGAATTAGCTCTCACACCAATATTTGTGTCTAGAGCCTTTGCATTGAGGGCTATCTGAAAACGGCTGTGGCGCTGAAGTTGCCTGCCAATGTGGAGTTGGTGGCATGTGAAACCCGCATGTGGAGCATTTGTTTGTGTGGGATGCTCTACCAGCTTCATTCCTAGATAATGCACTCAACAAAGGGCACTAAGCATAGAGTGTGAAAACTGAGTTTCCTTGAGAGCTGCTTGGAAGCCTGATGGTGTGTGAAGTTAGTGAGCCAAATGGAGTTGTTCTCCCACAAGAACCACTCGGCTGATCCTTCTTCAATATGCCCTTCACCAACATGCAGTGTTTCCTTGATTGAATTAGCTCTCACACCAATATTTGCGTCTAGAGCCTTTGCATTGAGGGCTATCTGAAAACGGCTGTGGCGCTGAAGTTGCCTGAGAATGTGGAGTTGGTGGCATGTGAAACCCGCATGTGGAGCATTCGTTTGTGTGGGATGCTCTACCAGGTTCATTCCTAGATAATGCACTCAAAGGGCACTAAGCATAGAGTGTGAAAACTGAGTTTCCTTGAGAGCTGCTTGGAAGCCTGATGGTGTGTGAAGTTAGTGAGCCAAATGGAGTTGTTCTCCCACAAGAACCACTCGGCTGATCCTTCTTCAATATGCCCTTCACCAACATGCAGTGTTTCCTTGATTGAATTAGCTCTCACACCAATATTTGTGTCTAGAGCCTTTGCATTGAGGGCTATCTGAAAACGGCTGTGGCGCTGAAGTTGCCTATGAATGTGGAGTTGGTGGCATGTGAAACCAGCATGTGGAGCATTTGATTGTGTGGGATGCTCTACCAGGTTCATTCCTAGATAATGCACTCAAAGGGCACTAAGCATAGAGTGTGAAAACTGAGTTTCCTTGAGAGCTGCTTGGAAGCCTGATGGTGTGTGAAGTTAGTGAGCCAAATGGAGTTGTTCTCCCACAAGAACCACTCGGCTGATCCTTCTTCAATATGCCCTTCACCAACATGCAGTGTTTCCTTGATTGAATTAGCTCTCACACCAATATTTGCGTCTAGAGCCTTTGCATTGAGGGCTATCTGAAAACGGCTGTGCGCTGAAGTTGCCTGCCAATGTGGAGTTGGTGGCATGTGAAACCCGCATGTGGAGCATTCGTTTGTGCGGCATGCTCACCAAGCTTCATTTCAGTCCTAGGCACTCAAAGGGCACTAAGCATAGAGTGTGAAAACTGAGTTTCCTTGAGAGCTGCTTGGAAGCCTGATGGTGTGTGAAGTTAGTGAGCCAAATGGAGTTGTTCTACCACAAGAACCACTCGGGTGATCTTTCTTCAATATACCCTTCACCAACATGCAGTGTTTCCTTGATTGAATTAGCTCTCAAACCAGTATTTGCGTTGAGAGCCTTTGCATTGAGGGCTATCTGAAAACGGCTGTGGCGCTGAAGTTGCCTGTGAATGTGGAGTTGGTGACATGTGAAACCCGCATGTGGAGCATTCGTTTGTGTGGGATGCTCTACCAGGTTCATTCCTAGATAATGCACTCAAAGGGCACTAAGCATAGAGTGTGAAAACTGAGTTTCCTTGAGAGCTGCTTGGAAGCCTGATGGTGTGTGAAGTTAGTGAGCCAAATGGAGTTGTTCTCCCACAAGAACCACTCGGCTGATCCTTCTTCAATATGCCCTTCACCAACATGCAGTGTTTCCTTGATTGAATTAGCTCTCACACCAATATTTGTGTCTAGAGCCTTTGCATTGAGGGCTATCTGAAAACGGCTGTGGCGCTGAAGTTGCCTATGAATGTGGAGTTGGTGGCATGTGAAACCAGCATGTGGAGCATTTGTTTGTGTGGGATGCTCTACCAGGTTCATTCCTAGATAATGCACTCAAAGGGCACTAAGCATAGAGTGTGAAAACTGAGTTTCCTTGAGAGCTGCTTGGAAGCCTGATGGTGTGTGAAGTTAGTGAGCCAAATGGAGTTGTTCTCCCACAAGAACCACTCGGCTGATCCTTCTTCAATATGCCCTTCACCAACATGCAGTGTTTCCTTGATTGAATTAGCTCTCACACCAATATTTGCGTCTAGAGCCTTTGCATTGAGGGCTATCTGAAAACGGCTGTGGCGCTGAAGTTGCCTGTGAATGTGGAATTGGTGGCATGTGAAACCCGCATGTGGAGCATTCGTTTGTGTGGGATGCTCTACCAGGTTCATTCCTAGATAATGCATTCAAAAGGCACTAAACATAGAGTGTGAAAACTGAGTTTCCTTGAGAGCTGCTTGGAAGCCTGATGGTGTGTGAAGTTAGTGAGCCAAATGGAGTTGTTCTCCCACAAGAACCACTCGGCTGATCCTTCTTCAATATGCCCTTCACCAACATGCAGTGTTTCCTTGATTGAATTAGCTCTCACACCAATATTTGTGTCTAGAGCCTTTGCATTGAGGGCTATCTGAAAACGGCTGTGGCGCTGAAGTTGCCTATGAATGTGGAGTTGGTGGCATGTGAAACCCGCATGTGGAGCATTCGTTTGTGTGGGATGCTCACCAACCTTCATTTCAGTCCTAGGCACTCAAAGGGCACTAAGCATAGAGTGTGAAAACTGAGTTTCCTTGAGAGCTGCTTGGAAGCCTGATGGTGTGTGAAGTTAGTGAGCCAAATGGAGTTGTTCTCCCACAAGAACCACTCGGCTGATCCTTCTTCAATATGCCCTTCACCAACATGCAGTGTTTCCTTGATTGAATTAGCTCTCACACCAATATTTGCGTCTAGAGGCTTTGCATTGAGGGCTATCTGAAAACGGCTGTGGCGCTGAAGTTGCCTGCCAATGTGGAGTTGGTGGCATGTGAAACCCGCATGTGGAGCATTTGTTTGTGTGGGATGCTCTACCAGCTTCATTCCTAGATAATGCACTCAACAAAGGGCACTAAGCATAGAGTGTGAAAACTGAGTTTCCTTGAGAGCTGCTTGGAAGCCTGATGGTGTGTGAAGTTAGTGAGCCAAATGGAGTTGTTCTCCCACAAGAACCACTCGGCTGATCCTTCTTCAATATGCCCTTCACCAACATGCAGTGTTTCCTTGATTGAATTAGCTCTCACACAAATATTTGCGTCTAGAGCCTTTGCATTGAGGGCTATCTGAAAACGGCTGTGGCGCTGAAGTTGCCTGAGAATGTGGAGTTGGTGGCATGTGAAACCCGCATGTGGAGCATTCGTTTGTGTGGGATGCTCTACCAGGTTCATTCCTAGATAATGCACTCAAAGGGCACTAAGCATAGAGTGTGAAAACTGAGTTTCCTTGAGAGCTGCTTGGAAGCCTGATGGTGTGTGAAGTTAGTGAGCCAAATGGAGTTGTTCTCCCACAAGAACCACTCGGCTGATCCTTCTTCAATATGCCCTTCACCAACATGCAGTGTTTCCTTGATTGAATTAGCTCTCACACCAATATTTGCGTCTAGAGCCTTTGCATTGAGGGCTATCTGAAAACGGCTGTGGCGCTGAAGTTGCCTGCCAATGTGGAGTTGGTGGCATGTGAAACCCGCATGTGGAGCATTCGTTTGTGCGGCATGCTCACCAAGCTTCATTTCAGTCCTCAGCACACAAAGGGAACTAAGCATAGAGTGTGAAAACTGAGTTTCCTTGAGAGCTGCTTGGAAGCCTGATGGTGTGTGAAGTTAGTGAGCCAAATGGAGTTGTTCTACCACAAGAACCACTCGGGTGATCCTTCTTCAATATACCCTTCACCAACATGCAGTGTTTCCTTGATTGAATTAGCTCTCAAACCAGTATTTGCGTCGAGAGCCTTTGCATTGAGGGCTATCTGAAAACGGCTGTGGCGCTGAAGTTGCCTGTGAATGTGGAGTTGGTGACATGTGAAACCCGCATGTGGAGCATTCGTTTGTGTGGGATGCTCTACCAGGTTCATTCCTAGATAATGCACTCAAAGAGCACTAAGCATAGAGTGTGAAAACTGAGTTTCCTTGAGAGCTGCTTGGAAGCCTGATGGTGTGTGAAGTTAGTGAGCCAAATGGAGTTGTTCTCCCACAAGAACCACTCGGCTGATCCTTCTTCAATATGCACTTCACCAACATGCAGTGTTTCCTTGATTGAATTAGCTCTCACACCAATATTTGCGTCTAGAGACTTTGCATTGAGGGCTATCTGAAAACGGCTGTGGCGCTGAAGTTGCCTATGAATGTGGAGTTGGTGGCATGTGAAACCAGCATGTGGAGCATTTGTTTGTGTGGGATGCTCTACCAGGTTCATTCCTAGATAATGCACTCAAAGGGCACTAAGGATAGAGTGTGAAAACTGAGTTTCCTTGAGAGCTGCTTGGAAGCCTGATGGTGTGTGAAGTTAGTGAGCCAAATGGAGTTGTTCTCCCACAAGAACCACTCGGCTGATCCTTCTTCAATATGCCCTTCACCAACATGCAGTGTTTCCTTGATTGAATTAGCTCTCACACAAATATTTGCGTCTAGAGCCTTTGCATTGAGGGCTATCTGAAAACGGCTGTGGCGCTGAAGTTGCCTGTGAATGTGGAGTTGGTGGCATGTGAAACCCGCATGTGGAGCATTCGTTTGTGTGGGATGCTCTACCAGGTTCATTCCTAGATAATGCATTCAAAAGGCACTAAACATAGAGTGTGAAAACTGAGTTTCCTTGAGAGCTGCTTGGAAGCCTGATGGTGTGTGAAGTTAGTGAGCCAAATGGAGTTGTTCTCCCACAAGAACCACTCGGCTGATCCTTCTTCAATATGCCCTTCACCAACATGCAGTGTTTCCTTGATTGAATTAGCTCTCACACCAATATTTGCGTCTAGAGCCTTTGCATTGAGGGCTATCTGAAAACGGCTGTGGCGCTGAAGTTGCCTGCCAATGTGGAGTTGGTGGCATGTGAAACCCGCATGTGGAGCATTCGTTTGTGCGGCATGCTCACCAAGCTTCATTTCAGTCCTAGGCACTCAAAGGGCACTAAGCATAGAGTGTGAAAACTGAGTTTCCTTGAGAGCTGCTTGGAAGCCTGATGGTGTGTCAAGTTAGTGAGCCAAATGGAGTTGTTCTACCACAAGAACCACTCGGGTGATCCTTCTTCAATATACCCTTCACCAACATGCAGTGTTTCCTTGATTGAATTAGCTCTCAAACCAGTATTTGTGTCTAGAGCCTTTGCGTTGAGGGCTATCTGAAAACGGCTGTGGCGCTGAAGTTGCCTGTGAATGTGGAGTTGGTGACATGTGAAACCCGCATGTGGAGCATTCGTTTGTGTGGGATGCTCTACCAGGTTCATTCCTAGATAATGCACTCAAAGGGCACTAAGCATAGAGTGTGAAAACTGAGTTTCCTTGAGAGCTGCTTGGAAGCCTGATGGTGTGTGAAGTTAGTGAGCCAAATGGAGTTGTTCTCCCACAAGAACCACTCGGCTGATCCTTCTTCAATATGCCCTTCACCAACATGCAGTGTTTCCTTGATTGAATTAGCTCTCACACCAATATTTGTGTCTAGAGCCTTTGCATTGAGGGCTATCTGAAAACGGCTGTGGCGCTGAAGTTGCCTGCCAATGTGGAGTTGGTGGCATGTGAAACCCGCATGTGGAGCATTTGTTTGTATGGGATGCTCTACCAGGTTCATTGCTAGATAATGCACTCAAAGGGCACTAAGCATAGAGTGTGAAAACTGAGTTTCCTTGAGAGCTGCTTGGAAGCCTGATGGTGTGTGAAGTTAGTGAGCCAAATGGAGTTGTTCTCCCACAAGAACCACTCGGCTGATCCTTCTTCAATATGCCCTTCACCAACATGCAGTGTTTCCTTGATTGAATTAGCTCTCACACCAATATTTGCGTCTAGAGCCTTTGCATTGAGGGCTATCTGAAAACGGCTGTGGCGCTGAAGTTGCCTGCCAATGTGGAGTTGGTGCCATGTGAATCCTGCATGTGGAGCATTCGTTTGTGCGGCATGCTCACCAAGCTTCATTTCAGTCCTAGGCACTCAAAGGGCACTAAGCATAGAGTGTGAAAACTGAGTTTCCTTGAGAGCTGCTTGGAAGCCTGATGGTGTGTGAAGTTAGTGAGCCAAATGGAGTTGTTCTCCCACAAGAACCACTCGGCTGATCCTTCTTCAATATACCCTTCACCAACATGCAGTGTTTCCTTGATTGAAATAGCTCTCAAACCCGTATTTGCGTCTAGAGCCTTTGCATTGAGGGCTATCTGAAAACGGCTGTGGCGCTGAAGTTGCCTGTGAATGTGGAGTTGGTGACATGTGAAACCCGCATGTGGAGCATTTGTTTGTGTGGGATGCTCTACCAGCTTCATTCCTAGATAATGCACTCAAAGGGCACTAAGCATAGAGTGTGAAAACTGAGTTTCCTTGAGAGCTGCTTGGAAGCCTGATGGTGTGTGAAGTTAGTGAGCCAAATGGAGTTGTTCTCCCACAAGAACCACTCGGCTGATCCTTCTTCAATATGCCCTTCACCAACATGCAGTGTTTCCTTGATTGAATTAGCTCTCACACCAATATTTGCGTCTAGAGCCTTTGCATTGAGGGCTATCTGAAAACGGCTGTGGCGCTGAAGTTGCCTGTGAATGTGGAGTTGGTGGCATGTGAAACCCGCATGTGGAGCATTCGTTTGTGTGGCATGCTCACCAAGCTTCATTTCAGTCCAAGATAATGCACTCAAAGGGCACTAAGCATAGAGTGTGAAAACTGAGTTTCCTTGAGAGCTGCTTGGAAGCCTGATGGTGTGTGAAGTTAGTGAGCCAAATGGAGTTGTTCTCCCACAAGAACCTCTCGTCTGATCCTTCTTCAATATACCCTTCACCAACATGCACTGTTTCCTTGATTGAATTAGCTCTCAAACCAATATTTGCGTCTAGAGCCTTTGCATTGAGGGCTATCTGAAAACGGCTGTGGTGCTGAAGTTGCCTGTCAATGTGGAGTTGGTGGCATGTGAAACCCGCATGTGGAGCATTCGTTTGTGTGGCATGCTCACCAAGCTTCATTTCAGTCCTAGGCACTCAAAGGCCAGTAAGCATAGAGTGTGAAAACTGAGTTTCCTTGAGAGCTGCTTGGAAGCCTGATGGTGTGTGAAGTTAGTGAGCCAAATGGAGTTGTTCTCCCACAAGAACCACTCGGCTAATCCTTCTTCAATATGCCCTTCACCAACATGCAGTGTTTCCTTGATTGAATTAGCTCTCACACCAATATTTGCGTCTAGAGCCTTTGCATTGAGGGCTATCTGAAAACAGCTGTGGTGCTGAAGTTGCGTGAGAATGTGGAGTTGGTGGCATGTGAAACCCGCATGTGGAGCATTCGTTTGTGTGGGATGGTCTTCCAGCTTCATTTCAGTCCTAGGCACTCAAAGGGCACTAAGCATAGAGTGTGAAAACTGAGTTTCCTTGAGAGCTGCTTGGAAGCCTGATGGTGTGTGAAGTTAGTGAGCCAAATGGAGTTGTTCTCCCACAAGAACCACTTGGCTGATCCTTCTTCAATATGCCCTTCACCAACATGCAGTGTTTCCTTGATTGAATTAGCTCTCACACCAATATTTGTGTCTAGAGCCTTTGCATTGAGGGCTATCTGAAAACAGCTGTGGAGCTGAAGTTGCCTGTGAATGTGGAGTTGGTGGCATGTGAAACCCGCATGTGGAGCATTTGTTTGTGTGGGTTGCTCTGCCAGGTTCATTCCTAGATAATGCACTCAACAAAGGGCACTAAGCATAGAGTGTGAAAACTGAGTTTCCTTGAGAGCTGCTTGGAAGCCTGATGGTGTGTGAAGTTAGTGAGCCAAATGGAGTTGTTGTCCCACAAGGACCACTCGGCTGATGCTTCTTCAATATGCCCTTCACCAACATGCAGTGTTTCCTTGGTTGAATTAGCTCTCACACCAATATTTGCGTCTAGAGCCTTTGCATTGAGGGCTATCTGAAAACGGCTGTGGCGCTGAAGTTGCCTGAGAATGTGGAGTTGGTGGCATGTGAAACCCGCATGTGGAGCATTCGTTTGTGTGGCATGCTCACCAAGCTTCATTTCAGTCCTAGGCACTCAAAGGGCACTAAGCATAGAGTGTGAAAACTGAGTTTCCTTGAGAGCTGCTTGGAAGCCTGATGGTGTGTGAAGTTAGTGAGCCAAATGGAGTTGTTCTCCCACAAGAACCACTCGGCTGATCCTTCTTCAATATGCCCTTCACCAACATGCAGTGTTTCCTTGATTGAATTAGCTCTCACACCAATATTTGTGTCTAGAGCTTTTGCATTGAGGGCTATCTGAAAACGGCTGTGGCGCTGAAGTTGCCTGTGAATGTGGAGTTGGTGGCATGTGAAACCCGCATGTGGAGCATTTGTTTGTATGGGATGCTCTGCCAGGTTCATTCCTAGATAATGCACTCAACAAAGGGCACTAAGCATAGAGTGTGAAAACTGAGTTTCCTTGAGAGCTGCTTGGAAGCCTGATGGTGTGTGAAGTTAGTGAGCCAAATGGAGTTGTTCTCCCACAAGAACCACTCGGCTGATCCTTCTTCAATATGCCCTTCACCAACATGCAGTGTTTCCTTGATTGAATTAGCTCTCACACCAATATTTGTGTCTAGAGCCTTTGCATTGAGGGCTATCTGAAAACGGCTGTGGCGCTGAAGTTGCCTGCCAATGTGGAGTTGGTGGCATGTGAAACCCGCATGTGGAGCATTCGTTTGTATGGGATGCTCTACCAGGTTCATTGCTAGATAATGCACTCAAAGGGCACTAAGCATAGAGTGTGAAAACTGAGTTTCCTTGAGAGCTGCTTGGAAGCCTGATGGTGTGTGAAGTTAGTGAGCCAAATGGAGTTGTTCTCCCACAAGAACCACTCGGCTGATCCTTCTTCAATATGCCCTTCACCAACATGCAGTGTTTCCTTGATTGAATTAGCTCTCACACCAATATTTGCGTCTAGAGCCTTTGCATTGAGGGCTATCTGAAAACGGCTGTGGCGCTGAAGTTGCCTGCCAATGTGGAGTTGGTGCCATGTGAATCCTGCATGTGGAGCATTCGTTTGTGCGGCATGCTCACCAAGCTTCATTTCAGTCCTAGGCACTCAAAGGGCACTAAGCATAGAGTGTGAAAACTGAGTTTCCTTGAGAGCTGCTTGGAAGCCTGATGGTGTGTGAAGTTAGTGAGCCAAATGGAGTTGTTCTCCCACAAGAACCACTTGGCTGATCCTTCTTCAATATGCCCTTCACCAACATGCAGTGTTTCCTTGATTGAATTAGCTCTCACACCAATATTTGTGTCTAGAGCCTTTGCATTGAGGGCTATCTGAAAACAGCTGTGGCGCTGAAGTTGCCTGTGAATGTGGAGTTGGTGGCATGTGAAACCCGCATGTGGAGCATTTGTTTGTGTGGGTTGCTCTGCCAGGTTCATTCCTAGATAATGCACTCAACAAAGGGCACTAAGCATAGAGTGTGAAAACTGAGTTTCCTTGAGAGCTGCTTGGAAGCCTGATGGTGTGTGAAGTTAGTGAGCCAAATGGAGTTGTTGTCCCACAATGACCACTCGGCTGATCCTTCTTCAATATGCCCTTCACCAACATGCAGTGTTTCCTTGGTTGAATTAGCTCTCACACCAATATTTGCGTCTAGAGCCTTTGCATTGAGGGCTATCTCAAAACGGCTGTGGCGCTGAAGTTGCCTGAGAATGTGGAGTTGGTGGCATGTGAAACCCGCATGTGGAGCATTCGTTTGTGTGGCATGCTCACCAAGCTTCATTTCAGTCCTAGGCACTCAAAGGGCACTAAGCATAGAGTGTGAAAACTGAGTTTCCTTGAGAGCTGCTTGGAAGCCTGATGGTGTGTGAAGTTAGTGAGCCAAATGGAGTTGTTCTCCCACAAGAACCACTCGGCTGATCCTTCTTCAATATGCCCTTCACCAACATGCAGTGTTTCCTTGATTGAATTAGCTCTCACACCAATATTTGTGTCTAGAGCTTTTGCATTGAGGGCTATCTGAAAACGGCTGTGGCGCTGAAGTTGCCTGTGAATGTGGAGTTGGTGGCATGTGAAACCCGCATGTGGAGCATTTGTTTGTATGGGATGCTCTGCCAGGTTCATTCCTAGATAATGCACTCAACAAAGGGCACTAAGCATAGAGTGTGAAAACTGAGTTTCCTTGAGAGCTGCTTCGAAGCCTGATGGTGTGTGAAGTTAGTGAGCCAAATGGAGTTGTTCTCCCACAAGAACCACTCGGCTGATCCTTCTTCAATATACCCTTCACCAACATGCAGTGTTTCCTTGATTGAATTAGCTCTCAAACCAGTATTTGCGTCGAGAGCCTTTGCATTGAGGGCTATCTGAAAACGGCTGTGGCGCTGAAGTTGCCTGTGAATGTGGAGTTGGTGACATGTGAAACCCGCATGTGGAGCATTCGTTTGTGTGGGATGCTCTACCAGGTTCATTCCTAGATAATGCACTCAAAGGGCACTAAGCATAGAGTGTGAAAACTGAGTTTCCTTGAGAGCTGCTTGGAAGCCTGATGGTGTGTGAAGTTAGTGAGCCAAATGGAGTTGTTCTCCCACAAGAACCACTCGGCTGATCCTTCTTCAATATGCCCTTCACCAACATGCAGTGTTTCCTTGATTGAATTAGCTCTCACACCAATATTTGTGTCTAGAGCCTTTGCATTGAGGGCTATCTGAAAACGGCTGTGGCGCTGAAGTTGCCTGCCAATGTGGAGTTGGTGGCATGTGAAACCCGCATGTGGAGCATTTGTTTGTATGGGATGCTCTACCAGGTTCATTGCTAGATAATGCACTCAAAGGGCACTAAGCATAGAGTGTGAAAACTGAGTTTCCTTGAGAGCTGCTTGGAAGCCTGATGGTGTGTGAAGTTAGTGAGCCAAATGGAGTTGTTCTCCCACAAGAACCACTCGGCTGATCCTTCTTCAATATGCCCTTCACCAACATGCAGTGTTTCCTTGATTGAATTAGCTCTCACACCAATATTTGCGTCTAGAGCCTTTGCATTGAGGGCTATCTGAAAACGGCTGTGGCGCTGAAGTTGCCTGCCAATGTGGAGTTGGTGCCATGTGAATCCTGCATGTGGAGCATTCGTTTGTGCGGCATGCTCACCAAGTTTCATTTCAGTCCTAGGCACTCAAAGGGCACTAAGCATAGAGTGTGAAAACTGAGTTTCCTTGAGAGCTGCTTGGAAGCCTGATGGTGTGTGAAGTTAGTGAGCCAAATGGAGTTGTTCTCCCACAAGAACCACTCGGCTGATCCTTCTTCAATATACCCTTCACCAACATGCAGTGTTTCCTTGATTGAAATAGCTCTCAAACCCGTATTTGCGTCTAGAGCCTTTGCATTGAGGGCTATCTGAAAACGGCTGTGGCGCTGAAGTTGCCTGTGAATGTGGAGTTGGTGACATGTGAAACCCGCATGTGGAGCATTCGTTTGTGTGGGATGCTCTACCAGGTTCATTCCTAGATAATGCACTCAAAGGGCACTAAGCATAGAGTGTGAAAACTGAGTTTCCTTGAGAGCTGCTTGGAAGCCTGATGGTGTGTGAAGTTAGTGAGCCAAATGGAGTTGTTCTCCCACAAGAACCACTCGGCTGATCCTTCTTCAATATGCCCTTCACCAACATGCAGTGTTTCCTTGATTGAATTAGCTCTCACACCAATATTTGCGTCTAGAGCCTTTGCATTGAGGGCTATCTGAAAACGGCTGTGGCGCTGAAGTTGCCTGTGAATGTGGAGTTGGTGGCATGTGAAACCCGCATGTGGAGCATTCGTTTGTGTGGCATGCTCACCAAGCTTCATTTCAGTCCAAGATAATGCACTCAAAGGGCACTAAGCATAGAGTGTGAAAACTGAGTTTCCTTGAGAGCTGCTTGGAAGCCTGATGGTGTGTGAAGTTAGTGAGCCAAATGGAGTTGTTCTCCCACAAGAACCACTCGGCTGATCCTTCTTCAATATGCCCTTCACCAACATGCAGTGTTTCCTTGATTGAATTAGCTCTCACACCAATATTTGTGTCTACAGCCTTTGCATTGAGGGCTATCTGAAAACGGCTGTGGTGCTGAAGTTGCCTGTCAATGTGGAGTTGGTGGCATGTGAAACCCGCATGTGGAGCATTCGTTTGTGTGGGATGCTCACCAGCCTTCATTTAAGTCCTAGGTACTCAAAGGGCACTAAGCATAGAGTGTGAAAACTGAGTTTCCTTGAGAGCTGCTTGGAAGAATGATGGTGTGTGAAGTTAGTGAGCCAAATGGAGTTGTTCTCCCACAAGAACCACTCGGCTGATCCTTCTTCAATATGCCCTTCACCAACATGCAGTGTTTCCTTGATTGAATTAGCTCTCACACCAATATTTGCGTCTAGAGCCTTTGCATTGAGGGCTATCTGAAAACGGCTGTGGCGCTGAAGTTGCCTGTGAATGTGGAGTTGGTGGCATGTGAAACCCGCATGTGGAGCATTCGTTTGTGTGGGATGCTCACCAACCTTCATTTCAGTCCTAGGTACTCAAAAGGCACTAAGCATAGAGTGTGAAAACTGAGTTTCCTTGAGAGCTGCTTGGAAGAATGATGGTGTGTGAAGTTAGTGAGCCAAATGGAGTTGTTCTCCCACAAGAACCACTCGGCTGATCCTTCTTCAATATGCCCTTCACCAACATGCAGTGTTTCCTTGATTGAATTAGCTCTCACACCAATATTTGCGTCTAGAGCCTTTGCATTGAGGGCTATCTGAAAACGGCTGTGGCGCTGAAGTTGCCTGTGAATGTGGAGTTGGTGGCATGTGAAACCCGCATGTGGAGCATTCGTTTGTGTGGGATGCTCTACCAGGTTCATTCCTAGATAATGCACTCAAAGGGCACTAAGCATAGAGTGTGAAAACTGAGTTTCCTTGAGAGCTGCTTGGAAGCCTGATGGTGTGTGAAGTTAGTGAGCCAAATGGAGTTGTTCTCCCACAAGAACCACTCGGCTGATCCTTCTTCAATATGCCCTTCACCAACATGCAGTGTTTCCTTGATTGAATTAGCTCTCACACCAATATTTGCGTCTAGAGCCTTTGCATTGAGGGCTATCTGAAAACGGCTGTGGCGCTGAAGTTGCCTGTGAATGTGGAGTTGGTGGAATGTGAAACCCGCATGTGGAGCATTTGTTTGTGTGGGATGCTCTGCCAGGTTCATTCCTAGATAATGCACTCAACAAAGGGCACTAAGCATAGAGTGTGAAAACTGAGTTTCCTTGAGAGCTGCTTGGAAGCCTGATGGTGTGTGAAGTTAGTGAGCCAAATGGAGTTGTTCTCCCACAAGAACCACTTGGCTGATCCTTCTTCAATATGCCCTTCACCAACATGCAGTGTTTCCTTGATTGAATTAGCTCTCACACCAATATTTGCGTCTAGAGCCTTTGCATTGAGGACTATCTGAAAACGGCTGTGGCGCTGAAGTTGCCTGTGAATGTGGAGTTGGTGGCATGTGAAACCCGCATGTGGAGCATTTGTTTGTGTGTGATGCTCTACCAGGTTCATTCCTAGATAATGCACTCAACAAAGGGCACTAAGCATAGAGTGTGAAAACTGAGTTTCCTTGAGAGCTGCTTGGAAGCCTGATGGTGTGTGAAGTTAGTGAGCCAAATGGAGTTGTTGTCCCACAAGGACCACTCGGCTGATCCTTCTTCAATATGCCCTTCACCAACATGCAGTGTTTCCTTGATTGAATTAGCTCTCACACCAATATTTGCGTCTAGAGCCTTTGCATTGAGGGCTATCTGAAAACGGCTGTGGCGCTGAAGTTGCCTGTCAATGTGGAGTTGGTGGCATGTGAAACCCGCATGTGGAGCATTCGTTTGTGTGGGATGCTCTACCAGGTTCATTCCTAGATAATGCACTCAAAGGGCACTAAGCATAGAGTGTGAAAACTGAGTTTCCTTGAGAGCTGCTTGGAAGAATGATGGTGTGTGAAGTTAGTGAGCCAAATGGAGTTGTTCTCCCACAAGAACCACTCGGCTGATCCTTCTTCAATATGCCCTTCACCAACATGCAGTGTTTCCTTGATTGAATTAGCTCTCACACCAATATTTGTGTCTAGAGCCTTTGCATTGAGGGCTATCTGAAAACGGCTGTGGTGCTGAAGTTGACTGTCAATGTGGAGTTGGTGGCATGTGAAACCCGCATGTGGAGCATTCGTTTGTGTGGGATGCTCACCAGCCTTCATTTCAGTCCTAGGTACTCAAAGGGCACTAAGCATAGAGTGTGAAAACTGAGTTTCCTTGAGAGCTGCTTGGAAGCCTGATGGTGTGTGAAGTTAGTGAGCCAAATGGAGTTGTTCTCCCACAAGAACCACTCGGCTGATCCTTCTTCAATACGCCCTTCACCAACATGCAGTGTTTCCTTGATTGAATTAGCTCTCACACCAATATTTGCGTCTAGAGCCTTTGCATTGAGGGCTATCTGAAAACGGCTGTGGCGCTGAAGTTGCCTGTCAATGTGGAGTTGGTGGCATGTGAAACCCGCATGTGGAGCATTCGTTTGTGTGGGATGCTCACCAACCTTCATTTCAGTCCTAGGTACTCAAAAGGCACTAAGCATAGAGTGTGAAAACTGAGTTTCCTTGAGAGCTGCTTGGAAGAATGATGGTGTGTGAAGTTAGTGAGCCAAATGGAGTTGTTCTCCCACAAGAACCACTCGGCTGATCCTTCTTCAATATGCCCTTCACCAACATGCAGTGTTTCCTTGATTGAATTAGCTCTCACACCAATATTTGCGTCTAGAGCCTTTGCATTGAGGGCTATCTGAAAATGGCTGTGGCGCTGAAGTTGCCTGTGAATGTGGAGTTGGTGGGATGTGAAACCCGCATGTGGAGCATTCGTTTGTGTGGGATGCTCTACCAGGTTCATTCCTAGATAATGCACTCAAAGGGCACTAAGCATAGAGTTGAAAACTGAGTTTCCTTGAGAGCTGCTTGGAAGCCTGATGGTGTGTGAAGTTAGTGAGCAAAATGGAGTTGTTCTCCGACAAGAACCACTCGGCTGATCCTTCTTCAATATACCCTTCACCAACATGCAGTGTTTCCTTGATTGAATTAGCTCTCAAACCAGTATTTGCGTCTAGAGCCTTTGCATTGAGGGCTATCTGAAAACGGCTGTGGTGCTGAAGTTGCCTGTCAATGTCGAGTTGGTGGCATGTGAAACCCGCATGTGGAGCATTCGTTTGTGTGGGATGCTCTACCAGGTTCATTCCTAGATAATGCACTCAACAAAGGGCACTAAGCATAGAGTGTGAAAACTGAGTTTCCTTGAGAGCTGCTTGGAAGAATGATGGTGTGTGAAGTTAGTGAGCCAAATGGAGTTGTTCTCCCACAAGAACCACTCAGCTGATCCTTCTTCAATATGCCCTTAACCAACATGCAGTGTTTCCTTGATTGAATTAGCTCTCACACCAATATTTGCGTCTAGAGCCTTTGTATTGAGGGCTATCTGAAAACGGCTGTGGCGCTGAAGTTGCCTGAGAATGTGGAGTTGGTGGAATGTGAAACCCGCATGTGGAGCATTTGTTTGTGTGGGATGCTCTGCCAGGTTCATTCCTAGATAATGCACTCAACAAAGGGCACTAAGCATAGAGTGTGAAAACTGAGTTTCCTTGAGAGCTGCTTGGAAGCCTGATGGTGTGTGAAGTTAGTGAGCCAAATGGAGTTGTTGTCCCACAAGGACCACTCGGCTGATCCTTCTTCAATATGCCCTTCACCAACATGCAGTGTTTCCTTGATTGAATTAGCTCTCACACCAATATTTGCGTCTAGAGCCTTTGCATTGAGGGCTATCTGAAAACGGCTGTGGCGCTGATGTTGTCTGCCAATGTGGAGTTGGTGGCATGTGAAACCCGCATGTGGAGCATTCGTTTGTGTGGCATGCTCACCAAGCTTCATTTCAGTCCTAGGCACTCAAAGGCCACTAAGCATAGAGTGTGAAAACTGAGTTTCCTTGAGAGCTGCTTGGAAGCCTGATGGTGTGTGAAGTTAGTGAGCCAAATGGAGTTGTTCTCCCACAAGAACCACTCGGCTGATCCTTCTTCAATATGCCCTTCACCAACATGCAGTGTTTCCTTGATTGAATTAGCTCTCACACCAATATTTGCGTCTAGAGCCTTTGCATTGAGGGCTATCTGAAAACGGCTGTGGCGCTGAAGTTGCCTGTGAATGTGGAGTTGGTGACATGTGAAACCCGCATGTGGAGCATTCGTTTGTGTGGCATGCTCTACCAGGTTCATTCCTAGATAATGCACTCAAAGGGCACTGAGCATAGAGTGTGAAAAGTGAGTTTCCTTGAGAGCTGCTTGGAAGCCTGATGGTGTGTGTAGTTAGTGAGCCAAATGGAGTTGTTCTCCCACAAGAACCACTCGGCTGATCCTTCTTCAAAATGCCCTTCACCAACATGCAGTGTTTCCTTGATTGAATTAGCTCTCACACCAACATTTGCGTCTAGAGCCTTTGCATTGAGGGCTATCTGAAAACGGCTGTGGCGCTGAAGTTGCGTGAGAATGTGGAGTTGGTGGCATGTGAAACCCGCATGTGGAGCATTCGTTTGTGTGGGATTCTCACCAACCTTCATTTCAGTCCTAGGTACTCAAAAGGCACTAAGCATAGAGTGTGAAAACTGAGTTTCCTTGAGAGCTGCTTGGAAGCCTGATGGTGTGTGAAGTTAGTGAGCCAAATGGAGTTGTTCTCCCACAAGAACCACTCGGCTGATCCTTCATCAATATGCCCTTCACCAACATGCAGTGTTTCCTTGATTGAATTAGCTCTCACACCAATATTTGCGTCTAGAGCCTTTGCATTGAGGGCTATCTGAAAACGGCTGTGGCGCTGAAGTTGCCTGTGAATGTGGAGTTGGTGGCAAGTGAAACCCGCATGTGGAGCATTCGTTTGTGTGGCATGCTCTACCAGGTTCATTCCAAGAAAATGCACTCAAAGGGCACTAAGCATAGAGTGTGAAAACTGAGTTTCCTTGAGAGCTGCTTGGAAGCCTGATGGTGTGTGAAGTTAGTGAGCCAAATGGAGTTGTTGTCCCACAAGAACCACTCGGCTGATCCTTCTTCAATATGCCCTTCACCAACATGCAGTGTTTCCTTGATTGAATTAGCTCTCACACCAATATTTGCGTCTAGAGCCTTTGCATTGAGGGCTATCTGAAAACGGCTGTGGCGCTGAAGTTGCGTGAGAATGTGGAGTTGGTGGCATGTGAAACCCGCATGTGGAGCATTCGTTTGTGTGGGATTCTCACCAGCCTTCATTTCAGTCCTAGGTACTCAAAAGGCACTAAGCATAGAGTGTGAAAACTGAGTTTCCTTGAGAGCTGCTTGGAAGAATGATGGTGTGTGAAGTTAGTGAGCCAAATGGAGTTGTTCTCCCACAAGAACCACTCAGCTGATCCTTCTTCAATATGCCCTTCACCAACATGCAGTGTTTCCTTGATTGAATTAGCTCTCACACCAATATTTGCGTCTAGAGCCTTTGCATTGAGGGCTATCTGAAAACGGCTGTGGCGCTGAAGTTGCCTGTGAATGTGGAGTTGGTGGCATGTGAAACCCGCATGTGGAGCATTCGTTTGTGTGGGATGCTCTACCAGGTTCATTCCTAGATAATGCACTCAAAGGGCACTAAGCATAGAGTGTGAAAACTGAGTTTCCTTGAGAGCTGCTTGGAAGCCTGATGGTGTGTGAAGTTAGTGAGCCAAATGGAGTTGTTCTCCCACAAGAACCACTCGGATGATCCTTCTTCAATATGCCCTTCACCAACATGCAGTGTTTCCTTGATTGAATTAGCTCTCATACCAATATTTGTGTCTAGACCCTTTGCATTGAGGGCTATCTGAAAACGGCTGTGGTGCTGAAGTTGCCTGAGAATGTGGAGTTGGTGGCATGTGAAACCCGCATGTGGAGCATTTGTTTGTGTGGGATGCTCTACCAGCTTCATTCCTAGATAATGCACTCAACAAAGGGCACTAAGCATAGAGTGTGAAAAGTGAGTTTCCTTGAGAGCTGCTTGGAAGCCTGATGGTGTGTGAAGTTAGTGAGCCAAATGGAGTTGTTGTCCCACAAGGACCACTCGGCTGATCCTTCTTCAATATGCCCTTCACCAACATGCAGTGTTTCCTTGATTGAATTAGCTCTCACACCAATATTTGCGTCTAGAGCCTTTGCATTGAGGGCTATCTGAAAACGGCTGTGGCGCTGATGTTGCCTGCCAATGTGGAGTTGGTGGCATGTGAAACCCGCATGTGGAGCATTCGTTTGTGTGGCATGCTCACCAAGCTTCATTTCAGTCCTAGGCACTCAAAGGGCACTAAGCATAGAGTGTGAAAAGTGAGTTTCCTTGAGAGCTGCTTGGAAGCCTGATGGTGTGTGAAGTTAGTGAGCCAAATGGAGTTGTTCTCCCACAAGGACCACTCGGCTGATCCTTCTTCAATATGCCCTTCACCAACATGCAGTGTTTCCTTGATTGAATTAGCTCTCACACCAATATTTGCGTCTAGAGCCTTTGCATTGAGGGCTATCTGAAAACGGCTGTGGCGCTGATGTTGCCTGCCAATGTGGAGTTGGTGGCATGTGAAACCCGCATGTGGAGCATTCGTTTGTGTGGCATGCTCACCAAGCTTCATTTCAGTCCTAGGCACTCAAAGGGCACTAAGCATAGAGTGTGAAAACTGAGTTTCCTTGAGAGCTGCTTGGAAGCCTGATGGTGTGTGAAGTTAGTGAGCCAAATGGAGTTGTTCTCCCACAAGAACCACTCGGCTGATCCTTCTTCAATATGCCCTTCACCAACATGCAGTGTTTCCTTGATTGAATTAGCTCTCACACCAATATTTGCGTCTAGAGCCTTTGCATTGAGGGCTATCTGAAAACGGCTGTGGCGCTGAAGTTGCGTGAGAATGTGGAGTTGGTGGCATGTGAAACCCGCATGTGGAGCATTCGTTTGTGTGGGATTCTCACCAGCCTTCATTTCAGTCCTAGGTACTCAAAAGGCACTAAGCATAGAGTGTGAAAACTGAGTTTCCTTGAGAGCTGCTTGGAAGAATGATGGTGTGTGAAGTTAGTGAGCCAAATGGAGTTGTTCTCCCACAAGAACCACTCAGCTGATCCTTCTTCAATATGCCCTTCACCAACATGCAGTGTTTCCTTGATTGAATTAGTTCTCACACCAATATTTGCGTCTAGAGCCTTTGCATTGAGGGCTATCTGAAAACGGCTGTGGCGCTGAAGTTGCCTGTGAATGTGGAGTTGGTGGCATGTGAAACCCGCATGTGGAGCATTCGTTTGTGTGGGATGCTCTACCAGGTTCATTCCTAGATAATGCACTCAAAGGGCACTAAGCATAGAGTGTGAAAACTGAGTTTCCTTGAGAGCTGCTTGGAAGCCTGATGGTGTGTGAAGTTAGTGAGCCAAATGGAGTTGTTCTCCCACAAGAACCACTCGGATGATCCTTCTTCAATATGCCCTTCACCAACATGCAGTGTTTCCTTGATTGAATTAGCTCTCATACCAATATTTGTGTCTAGACCCTTTGCATTGAGGGCTATCTGAAAACGGCTGTGGTGCTGAAGTTGCCTGAGAATGTGGAGTTGGTGGCATGTGAAACCCGCATGTGGAGCATTTGTTTGTGTGGGATGCTCTACCAGCTTCATTCCTAGATAATGCACTCAACAAAGGGCACTAAGCATAGAGTGTGAAAAGTGAGTTTCCTTGAGAGCTGCTTGGAAGCCTGATGGTGTGTGAAGTTAGTGAGCCAAATGGAGTTGTTGTCCCACAAGGACCACTCGGCTGATCCTTCTTCAATATGCCCTTCACCAACATGCAGTGTTTCCTTGATTGAATTAGCTCTCACACCAATATTTGCGTCTAGAGCCTTTGCATTGAGGGCTATCTGAAAACGGCTGTGGCGCTGATGTTGCCTGCCAATGTGGAGTTGGTGGCATGTGAAACCCGCATGTGGAGCATTCGTTTGTGTGGCATGCTCACCAAGCTTCATTTCAGTCCTAGGCACTCAAACGGCACTAAGCATAGAGTGTGAAAAGTGAGTTTCCTTGAGAGCTGCTTGGAAGCCTGATGGTGTGTGAAGTTAGTGAGCCAAATGGAGTTGTTCTCCCACAAGGACCACTCGGCTGATCCTTCTTCAATATGCCCTTCACCAACATGCAGTGTTTCCTTGATTGAATTAGCTCTCACACCAATATTTGCGTCTAGAGCCTTTGCATTGAGGGCTATCTGAAAACGGCTGTGGCGCTGATGTTGCCTGCCAATGTGGAGTTGGTGGCATGTGAAACCCGCATGTGGAGCATTCGTTTGTGTGGCATGCTCACCAAGCTTCATTTCAGTCCTAGGCACTCAAAGGGCACTAAGCATAGAGTGTGAAAACTGAGTTTCCTTGAGAGCTGCTTGGAAGCCTGATGGTGTGTGAAGTTAGTGAGCCAAATGGAGTTGTTCTCCCACAAGAACCACTCGGCTGATCCTTCTTCAATATGCCCTTCACCAACATGCAGTGTTTCCTTGATTGAATTAGCTCTCACACCAATATTTGCGTCTAGAGCCTTTGCATTGAGGGCTATCTGAAAACGGCTGTGGCGCTGAAGTTGCCTGTGAATGTGGAGTTGGTGACATGTGAAACTCGCATGTGGAGCATTCGTTTGTGTGGGATGCTCTACCAGGTTCATTCCTAGATAATGCAGTCAAAGGGCACTGAGCATAGAGTGTGAAAACTGAGTTTCCTTGAGAGCTGCTTGGAAGCCTGATGGTGTGTGAAGTTAGTGAGCCAAATTGAGTTGTTCTCCCACAAGAACCACTCGGCTGATCCTTCTTCAATATGCCCTTCACCAACATGCAGTGTTTCCTTGATTGAATTAGCTCTCACACCAATATTTGCGTCTAGAGCCTTTGCATTGAGGGCTATCTGAAAACGGCTGTGGCGCTGAAGTTGCCTGTGAATGTGGAGTTGGTGGCATGTGAAACCCGCATGTGGAGCATTCGTTTGTGTGGGATTCTCACAAACCTTCATTTCAGTCCTAGGTACTCAAAAGGCACTAAGCATAGAGTGTGAAAACTGAGTTTCCTTGAGAGCTGCTTGGAAGAATGATGGTGTGTGAAGTTAGTGAGCCAAATGGAGTTGTTCTCCCACAAGAACCACTCGGCTGATCCTTCTTCAATATGCCCTTCACCAACATGCAGTGTTTCCTTGATTGAATTAGCTCTCACACCAATATTTGCGTCTAGAGCCTTTGCATTGAGGGCTATCTGAAAACGGCTGTGGCGCTGAAGTTGCCTGTGAATGTGGAGTTGGTGGCAAGTGAAACCCGCATGTGGAGCATTCGTTTGTGTGGCATGCTCTACCAGCTTCATTCCAAGATAATGCACTCAAAGGGCACTAAGCATAGAGTGTGAAAACTGAGTTTCCTTGAGAGCTGCTTGGAAGCCTGATGGTGTGTGAAGTTAGTGAGCCAAATGGAGTTGTTCTCCCACAAGAACCACTCGGCTGATCCTTCTTCAATATGCCCTTCACCAACATGCAGTGTTTCCTTGATTGAATTAGCTCTCACACCAATATTTGCGTCTAGAGCCTTTGCATTGAGGGCTATCTGAAAAAGGCTGTGGCGCTGAAGTTGCGTGAGAATGTGGAGTTGGTGGCATGTGAAACCCGCATGTGGAGCATTCGTTTGTGTGGGATTCTCACCAGCCTTCATTTCAGTCCTAGGTACTCAAAAGGCACTAAGCATAGAGTGTGAAAACTGAGTTTCCTTGAGAGCTGCTTGGAAGAATGATGGTGTGTGAAGTTAGTGAGCCAAATGGAGTTGTTCTCCCACAAGAACCACTCAGCTGATCCTTCTTCAATATGCCCTTCACCAACATGCAGTGTTTCCTTGATTGAATTAGCTCTCACACCAATATTTGCGTCTAGAGCCTTTGCATTGAGGGCTATCTGAAAACGGCTGTGGCGCTGAAGTTGCCTGTGAATGTGGAGTTGGTGGCATGTGAAACCCGCATGTGGAGCATTCGTTTGTGTGGGATGCTCTACCAGGTTCATTCCTAGATAATGCACTCAAAGGGCACTAAGCATAGAGTGTGAAAACTGAGTTTCCTTGAGAGCTGCTTGGAAGCCTGATGGTGTGTGAAGTTAGTGAGCCAAATGGAGCTGTTCTCCCACAAGAACCACTCGGCTGATCCTTCTTCAATATGCCCTTCACCAACATGCAGTGTTTCCTTGATTGAATTAGCTCTCATACCAATATTTGTGTCTAGACCCTTTGCATTGAGGGCTATCTGAAAACGGCTGTGGTGCTGAAGTTGCCTGCCAATGTGGAGTTGGTGGCATGTGAAACCCGCATGTGGAGCATTTGTTTGTGTGGGATGCTCTGCCAGGTTCATTCCTAGATAATGCACTCAACAAAGGGCACTAAGCATAGAGTGTGAAAACTGAGTTTCCTTGAGAGCTGCTTGGAAGCCTGATGGTGTGTGAAGTTAGTGAGCCAAATGGAGTTGTTGTCCCACAAGGACCACTCGGCTGATCCTTCTTCAATATGCCCTTCACCAACATGCAGTGTTTCCTTGATTGAATTAGCTCTCACACCAATATTTGCGTCTAGAGCCTTTGCATTGAGGGCTATCTGAAAACGGCTGTGGCGCTGATGTTGTCTGCCAATGTGGAGTTGGTGGCATGTGAAACCCGCATGTGGAGCATTCGTTTGTGTGGCATGCTCACCAAGCTTCATTTCAGTCCTAGGCACTCAAAGGGCACTAAGCATAGAGTGTGAAAACTGAGTTTCCTTGAGAGCTGCTTGGAAGCCTGATGGTGTGTGAAGTTAGTGAGCCAAATGGAGTTGTTCTCCCACAAGAACCACTCGGCTGATCCTTCTTCAATATGCCCTTCACCAACATGCAGTGTTTCCTTGATTGAATTAGCTCTCACACCAATATTTGCGTCTAGAGCCTTTGCATTGAGGGCTATCTGAAAACGGCTGTGGCGCTGAAGTTGCCTGTGAATGTGGAGTTGGTGACATGTGAAACCCGCATGTGGAGCATTCGTTTGTGTGGCATGCTCTACCAGCTTCATTCCAAGATAATGCACTCAAAGGGCACTGAGCATAGAGTGTGAAAAGTGAGTTTCCTTGAGAGCTGCTTGGAAGCCTGATGGTGTGTGAAGTTAGTGAGCCAAATGGAGTTGTTCACCCACAAGAACCACTCGGCTCATCCTTCTTCAATATGCCCTTCACCAACATGCAGTGTTTCCTTGATTGAATTAGCTCTCACACCAATATTTGCGTCTAGAGCCTTTGCATTGAGGGCTATCTGAAAACGGCTGTGGCGCTGAAGTTGCGTGAGAATGTGGAGTTGGTGGCATGTGAAACCCGCATGTGGAGCATTCGTTTGTGTGGGATTCTCACCAACCTTCATTTCAGTCCTAGGTACTCAAAAGGCACTAAGCATAGAGTGTGAAAACTGAGTTTCCTTGAGAGCTGCTTGGAAGAATGATGGTGTGTGAAGTTAGTGAGCCAAATGGAGTTGTTCTCCCACAAGAACCACTCGGCTGATCCTTCTTCAATATGCCCTTCACCAACATGCAGTGTTTCCTTGATTGAATTAGCTCTCACACCAATATTTGCGTCTAGAGCCTTTGCATTGAGGGCTATCTGAAAACGGCTGTGACGCTGAAGTTGCCTGTGAATGTGGAGTTGGTGGCAAGTGAAACCCGCATGTGGAGCATTCGTTTGTGTGGCATGCTTTACCAGCTTCATTCCAAGATAATGCACTCAAAGGGCACTAAGCATAGAGTGTGAAAACTGAGTTTCCTTGAGAGCTGCTTGGAAGCCTGATGGTGTGTGAAGTTAGTGAGCCAAATGGAGTTGTTCTCCCACAAGAACCACTCGGCTAATCCTTCTTCAATATGCCCTTCACCAACATGCAGTGTTTCCTTGGTTGAATTAGCTCTCATACCAATATTTGCGTCTAGAGCCTTTGCATTGAGGGCTATCTGAAAACGGCTGTGGTGCTGAAGTTGCCTGTGAATGTGGAGTTGGTGGCATGTGAAACCCGCATGTGGAGCATTCGTTTGTGTGGGATGCTCTACCAGGTTCATTCCTAGATAATGCACTCAAAGGGCACTAAGCATAGAGTGTGAAAACTGAGTTTCCTTGAGAGCTGCTTGGAAGCCTGATGGTGTGTGAAGTTAGTGAGCCAAATGGAGTTGTTCTCCCACAAGAACCACTCGGCTGATCCTTCTTCAATATGCCCTTCACCAACATGCAGTGTTTCCTTGATTGAATTAGCTCTCACACCAATATTTGCGTCTAGAGCCTTTGCATTGAGGGCTATCTGAAAATGGCTGTGGTGCTGAAGTTGCCTGTGAATGTGGAGTTGGTGGCATGTGAAACCCGCATGCGGAGCATTCGTTTGTGTGGGATGCTCACCAACCTTCATTTCAATCCTAAATACTCAAAAGGCACTAAGCATAGAGTGTGAAAACTGAGTTTCCTTGAGAGCTGCTTGGAAGAATGATGGTGTGTGAAGTTAGTGAGCCAAATGGAGTTGTTCTCCCACAAGAACCACTCAGCTGATCCTTCTTCAATATGCCCTTCACCAACATGCAGTGTTTCCTTGATTGAATTAGCTCTCACACCAATATTTGCGTCTAGAGCCTTTGCATTGAGGGCTATCTGAAAACGGCTATGACGCTCAAGTTGCCTGTGAATGTGGAGTTGGTGGCATGTGAAACCCGCATGTGGAGCATTCATTTGTGTGGGATGCTCTACCAGGTTCATTCCTAGATAATGCACTCAAAGGGCACTAAGCATAGAGTGTGAAAACTGAGTTTCCTTGAGAGCTGCTTGGAAGCCTGATGGTGTGTGAAGTTAGTGAGCCAAATGGAGTTGTTCTCCCACAAGAACCACTCGGCTAATCCTTCTTCAATATGCCCTTCACCAACATGCAGTGTTTCCTTGATTGAATTAGCTCTCATACCAATATTTGCGTCTAGAGCCTTTGCATTGAGGGCTATCTGAAAACGGCTGTGGTGCTGAAGTTGCCTGTGAATGTGGAGTTGGTGGCATGTGAAACCCGCATGTGGAGCATTTGTTTGTGTGGGATGCTCTACCAGGTTCATTCCTAGATAATGCACTCAAAGGGCACTAAGCATAGAGTGTGAAAACTGAGTTTCCTTGAGAGCTACTTGGAAGCCTGATGGTGTGTGAAGTTAGTGAGCCAAATGGAGTTGTTCTCCCACAAGAACCACTCGGCTGATCCTTCTTCAATATGCCCTTCACCAACATGCAGTGTTTCCTTGATTGAATTAGCTCTCACACCAATATTTGCGTCTAGAGCCTTTGCATTGAGGGCTATCTGAAAACGGCTGTGGTGCTGAAGTTGACTGTGAATGTGGAGTTGGTGGCATGTGAAACCAGCATGTGGAGCATTCGTTTGTGTGGGATGCTCACCAACCTTCATTTCAATCCTAAATACACAAAAGGCACTAAGCATAGAGTGTGAAAACTGAGTTTCCTTGAGAGCTGCTTGGAAGAATGATGGTGTGTGAAGTTAGTGAGCCAAATGGAGTTGTTCTCCCACAAGAACCACTCAGCTGATCCTTCTTCAATATGCCCTTCACCAACATGCAGTGTTTCCTTGATTGAATTAGCTCTCACACCAATATTTGCGTCTAGAGCCTTTGCATTGAGGGCTATCTGAAAACGGCTGTGGCGCTGAAGTTGCCTGTGAATGTGGAGTTGGTGGCATGTGAAACCCGCATGTGGAGCATTCGTTTGTGTGGGATGCTCTACCAGGTTCATTCCTAGATAATGCACTCAAAGGGCACTAAGCATAGAGTGTGAAAACTGAGTTTCCTTGAGAGCTGCTTGGAAGCCTGATGGTGTGTGAAGTTAGTGAGCCAAATGGAGTTGTTCTCCCACCAGAACCACTCGGATGATCCTTCTTCAATATGCCCTTCACCAACATGCAGTGTTTCCTTGATTGAATTAGCTCTCATACCAATATTTGTGTCTAGACCCTTTGCATTGAGGGCTATCTGAAAACGGCTGTGGCGCTGAAGTTGCCTGAGAATGTGGAGTTGGTGGCATGTGAAACCCGCATGTGGAGCATTTGTTTGTGTGGGATGCTCTACCAGCTTCATTCCTAGATAATGCACTCAACAAAGGGCACTAAGCATAGAGTGTGAAAACTGAGTCTCCTTGAGAGCTGCTTGGAAGCCTGATGGTGTGTGAAGTTAGTGAGCCAAATGGAGTTGTTCTCCCACAAGAACCACTCGGCTGATCCTTCTTCAATATGCCCTTCACCAACATGCAGTGTTTCCTTGATTGAATTAGCTATCACACCAATATTTGCGTCTAGAGACTTTGCATTGAGGGCTATCTGAAAACGGCTGTGGTGCTGAAGTTGCCTGTCAATGTGGAGTTGGTGGCATGTGAAACCCGCATGTGGAGCATTCGTTTGTGTGGGATTCTCACCAACCGTCATTTCAGTCCTAGGTACTCAAAAGGCACTAAGCGTAGAGTGTGAAAACTGAGTTTCCTTGAGAGCTGCTTGGAAGCCTGATGGTGTGTGAAGTTAGTGAGCCAAATGGAGTTGTTCTCCCACAAGAACCACTCGGATGATCCTTCTTCAATATGCCCTTCACCAACATGCAGTGTTTCCTTGATTGAATTAGCTCTCACACCAATATTTGTGTCTAGAGCCTTTGCATTGAGGGCTATCTGAAAACGGCTGTGGCGCTGAAGTTGCCTGTGAATGTGGAGTTTGTGGCAAGTGAAACCCGCATGTGGAGCATTCGTTTGTGTGGCATGCTCTACCAGCTTCATTCCAAGATAATGCACTCAAAGGGCACTAAGCATAGAGTGTGAAAACTGAGTTTCCTTGAGAGCTGCTTGGAAGCCTGATGGTGTGTGAAGTTAGTGAGCCAAATGGAGTTGTTCTCCCACAAGAACCACTCGGCTGATCCTTCTTCAATATACCCTTCACCAACATGCAGTGTTTCCTTGATTGAATTAGCTCTCAAAGCAGTATTTGCGTCTAGAGCCTTTGCATTGAGGGCTATCTGAAAACGGCTGTGGTGCTGAAGTTGCCTGTCAATGTGGAGTTGGTGGCATGTGAAACCCGCATGTGGAGCATTCGTTTGTGTGGGATGCTCACCAACCTTCATTTCAATCCTAAATACTCAAAAGGCACTAAGCATAGAGTGTGAAAACTGAGTTTCCTTGAGAGCTGCTTGGAAGAATGATGGTGTGTGAAGTTAGTGAGCCAAATGGAGTTGTTCTCCCACAAGAACCACTCGGCTGATCCTTCTTCAATATGCCCTTCACCAACATGCAGTGTTTCCTTGATTGAATTAGCTCTCACACCAATATTTGCGTCTAGAGCCTTTGCATTGAGGGCTATCTGAAAACGGCTGTGGCGCTGAAGTTGCCTGTGAATGTGGAGTTGGTGGCATGTGAAACCCGCATGTGGAGCATTCGTTTGTGTGGGATGCTCTACCAGGTTCATTGCTAGATAATGCACTCAAAGGGCACTAAGCATAGAGTGTGAAAACTGAGTTTCCTTGAGAGCTGCTTGGAAGCCTGATGGTGTGTGAAGTTAGTGAGCCAAATGGAGTTGTTCTCCCACAAGAACCACTCGGCTGATCCTTCTTCAATATGGCCTTCAGCAACATGCAGTGTTTCCTTGATTGAATTAGCTCTCATACCAATATTTGTGTCTAGACCCTTTGCATTGAGGGCTATCTGAAAACGGCTGTGGTGCTGAAGTTGCCTGAGAATGTGGAGTTGGTGGCATGTGAAACCCGCATGTGGAGCATTTGTTTGTGTGAGATGCTCTACCAGCTTCATTCCTCGATAATGCACTCAACAAAGGGCACTAAGCATAGAGTGTGAAAACTGAGTTTCCTTGAGAGCTGCTTGGAAGCCTGATGGTGTGTGAAGTTAGTGAGCCAAATGGAGTTGTTGTCCCACAAGGACCACTCGGCTGATCCTTCTTCAATATGCCCTTCACCAACATGCAGTGTTTCCTTGATTGAATTAGCTCTCACACCAATATTTGCGTCTAGAGCCTTTGCATTGAGGGCTATCTGAAAACGGCTGTGGCGCTGAAGTTGCGTGAGAATGTGGAGTTGGTGGCATGTGAAACCCGCATGTGGAGCATTCGTTTGTGTGGGATTCTCACCAACCTTCATTTTAGTCCTAGGTACTCACAAGGCACTAAGCATAGAGTGTGAAAACTGAGTTTCCTTGAGAGCTGCTTGGAAGAATGATGGTGTGTGAAGTTAGTGAGCCAAATGGAGTTGTTCTCCCACAAGAACCACTCGGCTAATCCTTCTTCAATATGCCCTTCACCAACATGCAGTGTTTCCTTGATTGAATTAGCTCTCACACAAATATTTGCGTCTAGAGCCTTTGCATTGAGGGCTATCTGAAAACGGCTGTGGCGCTGAAGTTGCCTGTGAATGTGGAGTTGGTGGCAAGTGAAACCCGCATGTGGAGCATTCGTTTGTGTGGCATGCTCTACCAGCTTCATTCCAAGATAATGCACTCAAAGGGCACTAAGCATAGAGTGTGAAAACTGAGTTTCCTTGAGAGCTGCTTGGAAGCCTGATGGTGTGTGAAGTTAGTGAGCCAAATGGAGTTGTTCTCCCACAAGAACCACTCGGCTGATCCTTCTTCAATATGCCCTTCACCAACATGCAGTGTTTCCTTGATTGAATTAGCTCTCACACCAATATTTGCGTCTAGAGCCTTTGCATTGAGGGCTATCTGAAAACGGCTGTGGCGCTGAAGTTGCCTGTGAATGTGGAGTTGGTGGCATGTGAAACCCGCATGTGGAGCATTCGTTTGTGTGGGATGCTCACCAACCATTCATTTCAGTCCTAGGTACTCAAAGGGCACTAAGCATAGAGTGTGAAAACTGAGTTTCCTTGAGAGCTGCTTGGAAGCCTGATGGTGTGTGAAGTTAGTGAGCCAAATGGAGTTGTTGTCCCACAAGAACCACTCGGCTGATCCTTCTTCAATATGCCCTTCACCAACATGCAGTGTTTCCTTGATTGAATTAGCTCTCACACCAATATTTGCGTCTAGAGCCTTTGCATTGAGGGCTATCTGAAAACGGCTGTGGCGCTGAAGTTGCCTGTCAATGTGGAGTTGGTGGCATGTGAAACCCGCATGTGGAGCATTCGTTTGTGTGGGATGCTCTACCAGGTTCATTCCTAGATAATGCACTCAAAGGGCACTAAGCCTAGAGTGTTAAAACTGAGTTTCCTTGAGAGCTGCTTGGAAGCCTGATGGTGTGTGAAGTTAGTGAGCCAAATGGAGTTGTTCTCCCACAAGAACTACTCGGCTAATCCTTCTTCAATATGCCCTTCACCAACATGCAGTGTTTCCTTGATTGAATTAGCTCTCATACCAATATTTGCGTCTAGAGCCTTTGCATTGAGGGCTATCTGAAAACGGCTGTGGTGCTGAAGTTGCCTGTGAATGTGGAGTTGGTGGCATGTGAAACCCGCATGTGGAGCATTCGTGTGTGTGGGATGCTCTACCAGGTTCATTCCTAGATAATGCACTCAAAGGGCACTAAGCATAGAGTGGAAAACGGAGTTTCCTTGAGAGCTGCTTGGAAGAATGATGGTGTGTGAAGTTAGTGAGCCAAATGGAGTTGTTCTCCCACAAGAACCACTCGGCTGATCCTTCTTCAATATGCCCTTCAACAACATGCAGTGTTTCCTTGATTGAATTAGCTCTCACACCAATATTTGTGTCTAGAGCCTTTGCATTGAGGGCTATCTGAAAACGGCTGTGGTGCTGAAGTTGCCTGTGAATGTGGAGTTGGTGGCATGTGAAACCCGCATGTGGAGCATTCGTTTGTGTGGGATGCTCACCAGCCTTCATTTCAGTCCTAGGTACTCAAAAGGCACTAAGCATAGAGTGTGAAAACTGAGTTTCCTTGAGAGCTGCTTGGAAGAATGATGGTGTGTGAAGTTAGTGAGCCAAATGGAGTTGTTCTCCCACAAGAACCACTCGGCTGATCCTTCTTCAATATGCCCTTCACCAACATGCAGTGTTTCCTTGATTGAATTAGCTCTCACACCAATATTTGCGTCTAGAGCCTTTGCATTGAGGGCTATCTGAAAACGGCTGTGGCGCTGAAGTTGCCTGAGAATGTGGAGTTGGTGGCATGTGAAACCCGCATGTGGAGCATTCGTTTGTGTGGGATGCTCTACCAGGTTCATTCCTAGATAATGCACTCAAAGGGCACTAAGCATAGAGTTGAAAACTGAGTTTCCTTGAGAGCTGCTTGGAAGCCTGATGGTGTGTGAAGTTAGTGAGCCAAATGGAGTTGTTCTCCGACAAGAACCACTCGGCTGATCCTTCTTCAATATGCCCTTCACCAACATGCAGTGTTTCCTTGATTGAATTAGCTCTCAAACCAGTATTTGCGTCTAGAGCCTTTGCATTGAGGGCTATCTGAAAACGGCTGTGGTGCTGAAGTTGCCTGTCAATGTGGAGTTGGTGGCATGTGAAACCCGCATGTGGAGCATTCGTTTGTGTGGGATGCTCTACCAGGTTCATTCCTAGATAATGCACTCAAAGGGCACTAAGCATAGAGTGTGAAAACTGAGTTTCCTTGAGAGCTGCTTGGAAGAATGATGGTGTGTGAAGTTAGTGAGCCAAATGGATTTGTTCTCCCACAAGAACCACTCGGCTGATCCTTCTTCAATATGCCCTTCACCAACATGCAGTGTTTCCTTGATTGAATTAGCTCTCACACCAATATTTGCGTCTAGAGCCTTTGCATTGAGGGCTATCTGAAAACGGCTGTGGTGCTGAAGTTGCCTGTGAATGTGGAGTTTGTGGCATGTGAAACCCGCATGTGGAGCATTCGTTTGTGTGGGATGCTCACCAACCTTCATTTCAATCCTAAATACTCAAAAGGCACTAAGCATAGAGTGTGAAAACTGAGTTTCCTTGAGAGTTGCTTGGAAGCCTGATGGTGTGTGAAGTTAGTGAGCCAAATGGAGTTGTTCTCCCACAAGAACCACTCGGCTGATCCTTCTTCAATATGCCCTTCACCAACATGCAGTGTTTCCTTGATTGAATTAGCTCTCATACCAATATTTGTGTCTAGACCCTTTGCATTGAGGGCTATCTGAAAACGGCTGTGGTGCTGAAGTTGCGTGAGAATGTGGAGTTGGTGGCATGTGAAACCCGCATGTGGAGCATTTGTTTGTGTGGGATGCTCTACCAGCTTCATTCCTCGATAATGCACTCAACAAAGGGCACTAAGCATAGAGTGTGAAAACTGAGTTTCCTTGAGAGCTGCTTGGAAGCCTGATGGTGTGTGAAGTTAGTGAGCCAAATGGAGTTGTTGTCCCACAAGGACCACTCGGCTGATCCTTCTTCAATATGCCCTTCACCAACATGCAGTGTTTCCTTGATTGAATTAGCTCTCAAACCAATATTTGCGTCTAGATCCTTTGCATTGAGGGCTATCTGAAAACGGCTGTGGCGCTGATGTTGCCTGCCAATGTGGAGTTGGTGGCATGTGAAACCCGCATGTGGAGCATTCGTTTGTGTGGCATGCTCACCAAGCTTCATTTCAGTCCTAGGCACTCAAAGGGCACTAAGCATAGAGTCTGAAAACTGAGTTTCCTTGAGAGCTGCTTGGAAGCCTGATGGTGTGTGAAGTTAGTGAGCCAAATGGAGTTGTTCTCCCACAAGAACCACTCGGCTGATCCTTCTTCAATATGCCCTTCACCAACATGCAGTGTTTCCTTGATTGAATTAGCTCTCACACCAATATTTGCGTCTAGAGCCTTTGCATTGAGGGCTATCTGAAAACGGCTGTGGTGCTGAAGTTGCCTGTGAATGTGGAGTTGGTGACATGTGAAACCCGCATGTGGAGCATTCGTTTGTGTGGGATGCTCTACCAGGTTCATTCCTAGATAATGCACTCAAAGGGCACTAAGCATAGAGTGTGAAAACTGAGTTTCCTTGAGAGCTGCTTGGAAGAATGATGGTGTGTGAAGTTAGTGAGCCAAATGGAGTTGTTCTCCCACAAGAACCACTCGGCTGATCCTTCTTCAATCTGCCCTTCACCAACATGCAGTGTTTCCTTGATTGAATTAGCTCTCACACCAATATTTGCATCTAGAGCCTTTGCATTGAGGGCTATCTGAAAACGGCTGTGGTGCTGAAGTTGCCTGTCAATGTGGAGTTCGTGGCATGTGAAACCCGCATGTGGAGCATTCGTTTGTGTGGGATGCTCACCAACCTTTATTTCAATCCTAAATACTCAAAAGGCACTAAGCATAGAGTGTGAAAACTGAGTTTCCTTGAGAGCTGCTTGGAAGAATGATGGTGTGTGAAGTTAGTGAGCCAAATGGAGTTGTTCTCCCACAAGAACCACTCGGCTAATCCTTCTTCAATATGCCCTTCACCAACATGCAGTGTTTCCTTGATTGAATTAGCTCTCACACAAATATTTGCGTCTAGAGCCTTTGCATTGAGGGCTATCTGAAAACGGCTGTGGCGCTGAAGTTGCCTGTGAATGTGGAGTTGGTGGCAAGTGAAACCCGCATGTGGAGCATTCGTTTGTGTGGCATGCTCTACCAGCTTCATTCCAAGATAATGCACTCAAAGGGCACTAAGCATAGAGTGTGAAAACTGAGTTTCCTTGAGAGATGCTTGGAAGCCTGATGGTGTGTGAAGTTAGTGAGCCAAATGGAGTTGTTCTCCCACAAGAACCACTCGGCTGATCCTTCTTCAATATGCCCTTCACCAACATGCAGTGTTTCCTTGATTGAATTAGCTCTCACACCAATATTTGCGTCTAGAGCCTTTGCATTGAGGGCTATCTGAAAACGGCTGTGGCGCTGAAGTTGCCTGTGAATGTGGAGTTGGTGGCATGTGAAACCCGCATGTGGAGCATTCGTTTGTGTGGGATGCTCACCAACCATTCATTTCAGTCCTAGGTACTCAAAAGGCACTAAGCATAGAGTGTGAAAACTGAGTTTCCTTGAGAGCTGCTTGGAAGCCTGATGGTGTGTGAAGTTAGTGAGCCAAATGGAGTTGTTCTCCCACAAGAACCACTCGGCTGATCCTTCTTCAATATGCCCTTCACCAACATGCAGTGTTTCCTTGATTGAATTAGCTCTCACACCAATATTTGCGTCTAGACCCTTTGCATTGAGGGCTATCTGAAAACGGCTGTGGCGCTGAAGTTGCCTGTCAATGTGGAGTTGGTGGCATGTGAAACCCGCATGTGGAGCATTCGTTTGTGTGGGATGCTCTACCAGGTTCATTCCTAGATAATGCACTCAAAGGGCACTAAGCCTAGAGTGTGAAAACTGAGTTTCCTTGAGAGCTGCTTGGAAGCCTGATGGTGTGTGAAGTTAGTGAGCCAAATGGAGTTGTTCTCCCACAAGAACTACTCGGCTAATCCTTCTTCAATATGCCCTTCACCAACATGCAGTGTTTCCTTGATTGAATTAGCTCTCATACCAATATTTGCGTCTAGAGCCTTTGCATTGAGGGCTATCTGAAAACGGCTGTGGTGCTGAAGTTGCCTGTGAATGTGGAGTTGGTGGCATGTGAAACCCGCATGTGGAGCATTCGTGTGTGTGGGATGCTCTACCAGGTTCATTCCTAGATAATGCACTCAAAGGGCACTAAGCATAGAGTGGAAAACGGAGTTTCCTTGAGAGCTGCTTGGAAGAATGATGGTGTGTGAAGTTAGTGAGCCAAATGGAGTTGTTCTCCCACAAGAACCACTCGGCTGATCCTTCTTCAATATGCCCTTCACCAACATGCAGTGTTTCCTTGATTGAATTAGCTCTCACACCAATATTTGCGTCTAGAGCCTTTGCATTGAGGGCTATCTGAAAACGGCTGTGGCGCTGAAGTTGCCTGTGAATGTGGAGTTGGTGGCATGTGAAACCCGCATGTGGAGCATTCGTTTGTGTGGGATGCTCACCAACCATTCATTTCAGTCCTAGGTACTCAAAAGGCACTAAGCATAGAGTGTGAAAACTGAGTTTCCTTGAGAGCTGCTTGGAAGCCTGATGGTGTGTGAAGTTAGTGAGCCAAATGGAGTTGTTCTCCCACAAGAACCACTCGGCTGATCCTTCTTCAATATGCCCTTCAACAACATGCAGTGTTTCCTTGATTGAATTAGCTCTCACACCAATATTTGTGTCTAGAGCCTTTGCATTGAGGGCTATCTGAAAACGGCTGTGGTGCTGAAGTTGCCTGTGAATGTGGAGTTGGTGGCATGTGAAACCCGCATGTGGAGCATTCGTTTGTGTGGGATGCTCACCAGCCTTCATTTCAGTCCTAGGTACTCAAAAGGCACTAAGCATAGAGTGTGAAAAGTGAGTTTCCTTGAGAGCTGCTTGGAAGAATGATGGTGTGTGAAGTTAGTGAGCCAAATGGAGTTGTTCTCCCACAAGAACCACTCGGCTGATCCTTCTTCAATATGCCCTTCACCAACATGCAGTGTTTCCTTGATTGAATTAGCTCTCACACCAATATTTGCGTCTAGAGCCTTTGCATTGAGGGCTATCTGAAAACGGCTGTGGCGCTGAAGTTGCCTGAGAATGTGGAGTTGGTGGCATGTGAAACCCGCATGTGGAGCATTCGTTTGTGTGGGATGCTCTACCAGGTTCATTCCTAGATAATGCACTCAAAGGGCACTAAGCATAGAGTTGAAAACTGAGTTTCCTTGAGAGCTGCTTGGAAGCCTGATGGTGTGTGAAGTTAGTGAGCCAAATGGAGTTGTTCTCCGACAAGAACCACTCGGCTGATCCTTCTTCAATATGCCCTTCACCAACATGCAGTGTTTCCTTGATTGAATTAGCTCTCAAACCAGTATTTGCGTCTAGAGCCTTTGCATTGAGGGCTATCTGAAAACGGCTGTGGTGCTGAAGTTGCCTGTCAATGTCGAGTTGGTGGCATGTGAAACCCGCATGTGGAGCATTCGTTTGTGTGGGATGCTCTACCAGGTTCATTCCTAGATAATGCACTCAAAAGGCACTAAGCATAGAGTGTGAAAACTGAGTTTCCTTGAGAGTTGCTTGGAAGCCTGATGGTGTGTGAAGTTAGTGAGCCAAATGGAGTTGTTCTCCCACAAGAACCACTCGGCTGATCCTTCTTCAATATGCCCTTCACCAACATGCAGTGTTTCCTTGATTGAATTAGCTCTCATACCAATATTTGTGTCTAGACCCTTTGCATTGAGGGCTATCTGAAAACGGCTGTGGTGCTGAAGTTGCGTGAGAATGTGGAGTTGGTGGCATGTGAAACCCGCATGTGGAGCATTTGTTTGTGTGGGATGCTCTACCAGCTTCATTCCTCGATAATGCACTCAACAAAGGGCACTAAGCATAGAGTGTGAAAACTGAGTTTCCTTGAGAGCTGCTTGGAAGCCTGATGGTGTGTGAAGTTAGTGAGCCAAATGGAGTTGTTGTCCCACAAGGACCACTCGGCTGATCCTTCTTCAATATGCCCTTCACCAACATGCAGTGTTTCCTTGATTGAATTAGCTCTCAAACCAATATTTGCGTCTAGATCCTTTGCATTGAGGGCTATCTGAAAACGGCTGTGGCGCTGATGTTGCCTGCCAATGTGGAGTTGGTGGCATGTGAAACCCGCATGTGGAGCATTCGTTTGTGTGGCATGCTCACCAAGCTTCATTTCAGTCCTAGGCACTCAAAGGGCACTAAGCATAGAGTCTGAAAACTGAGTTTCCTTGAGAGCTGCTTGGAAGCCTGATGGTGTGTGAAGTTAGTGAGCCAAATGGAGTTGTTCTCCCACAAGAACCACTCGGCTGATCCTTCTTCAATATGCCCTTCACCAACATGCAGTGTTTCCTTGATTGAATTAGCTCTCACACCAATATTTGCGTCTAGAGCCTTTGCATTGAGGGCTATCTGAAAACGGCTGTGGTGCTGAAGTTGCCTGTGAATGTGGAGTTGGTGACATGTGAAACCCGCATGTGGAGCATTCGTTTGTGTGGGATGCTCTACCAGGTTCATTCCTAGATAATGCACTCAAAGGGCACTGAGCATAGAGTGTGAAAACTGAGTTTCCTTGAGAGCTGCTTGGAAGAATGATGGTGTGTGAAGTTAGTGAGCCAAATGGAGTTGTTCTCCCACAAGAACCACTCGGCTGATCCTTCTTCAATCTGCCCTTCACCAACATGCAGTGTTTCCTTGATTGAATTAGCTCTCACACCAATATTTGCATCTAGAGCCTTTGCATTGAGGGCTATCTGAAAACGGCTGTGGTGCTGAAGTTGCCTGTCAATGTGGAGTTGGTGGCATGTGAAACCCGCATGTGGAGCATTCGTTTGTGTGGGATGCTCACCAACCTTCATTTCAATCCTAAATACTCAAAAGGCACTAAGCATAGAGTGTGAAAACTGAGTTTCCTTGAGAGCTGCTTGGAAGAATGATGGTGTGTGAAGTTAGTGAGCCAAATGGAGTTGTTCTCCCACAAGAACCACTCGGCTGATCCTTCTTCAATATGCCCTTCACCAACATGCAGTGTTTCCTTGATTGAATTAGCTCTCACACCAATATTTGCGTCTAGAGCCTTTGCATTGAGGGCTATCTGAAAACGGCTGTGGTGCTGAAGTTGCCTGTGAATGTGGAGTTGGTGGCATGTGAAACCCGCATGTGGAGCATTTGTTTGTGTGGGATGCTCTACCAGCTTCATTCCTAGATAATGCACTAACAAAGGGCACTAAGCATAGAGTGTGAAAACTGACTTTCCTTGAGAGCTGCTTGGAAGCCTGATGGTGTGTGAAGTTAGTGAGCCAAATGGAGTTGTTGTCCCACAAGGACCACTCGGCTGATCCTTCTTCAATATGCCCTTCACCAACATGCAGTGTTTCCTTGGTTGAATTAGCTCTCACACCAATATTTGCGTCTAGAGCCTTTGCATTGAGGGCTATCTGAAAACGGCTGTGGCGCTGATGTTGCCTGTGAATGTGGAGTTGGTGGCATGTGAAACCCGCATGTGGAGCATTCGTTTGTGTGGCATGCTCACCAAGCTTCATTTCAGTCCTAGGCACTCAAAGGGCACTAAGCATAGAGTGTGAAAACTGAATTTCCTTGAGAGCTGCTTGGAAGCCTGATGGTGTGTGAAGTTAGTGAGCCAAATGGAGTTGTTCTCCCACAAGAACCACTCGGTTGATCCTTCTTCAATATGCCCTTCACCAACATGCAGTGTTTCCTTGATTGAATTAGCTCTCACACCAATATTTGCGTCTACAGCCTTTGCATTGAGGGCTATCTGAAAACGGCTGTGGCGCTGAAGTTGCCTGTCAATGTGGAGTTGGTGGCATGTGAAACCCGCATGTGGAGCATTCGTTTGTGTGGGATGCTCTACCAGGTTCATTCCTAGATAATGCACTCAAAGGGCACTAAGCATAGAGTGTGAAAACTGAGTTTCCTTGAGAGCTGCTTGGAAGCCTGATGGTGTGTGAAGTTAGTGAGCCAAATGGAGTTGTTCTCCCACAAGAACCACTCGGCTGATCCTTCTTCAATATGCCCTTCACCAACATGCAGTGTTTCCTTGATTGAATTAGCTCTCACACCAATATTTGCGTCTAGAGCCTTTGCATTGAGGGCTATCTGAAAACGGCTGTGGCGCTGAAGTTGCCTGTCAATGTGGAGTTGGTGGCATGTGAAACCCGCATGTGGAGCATTCGTTTGTGTGGGATGCTCTACCAGGTTCATTCCTAGATAATGCACTCAAAGGGCACTAAGCATAGAGTGTGAAAACTGAGTTTCCTTGAGAGCTGCTTGGAAGCCTGATGGTGTGTGAAGTTAGTGAGCCAAATGGAGTTGTTCTCCCACAAGAACCACTCGGCTGATCCTTCTTCAATATGCCCTTCACCAACATGCAGTGTTTCCTTGATTGAATTAGCTCTCACACCAATATTTGCGTCTAGAGCCTTTGCATTGAGGGCTATCTGAAAACGGCTGTGGCGCTGAAGTTGCCTGAGAATGTGGAGTTGGTGGCATGTGAAACCCGCATGTGGAGCATTTGTTTGTGTGGGATGCTCTACCAGGTTCATTCCTAGATAATGCACTCAACAAAGGGCACTAAGCATAGAGTGTGAAAACTGAGTTTCCTTGAGAGCTGCTTGGAAGGCTGATGGTGTGTGAAGTTAGTGAGCCAAATGGAGTTGTTGTCCCACAAGGACCACTCGGCTGATCCTTCTTCAATATGCCCTTCACCAACATGCAGTGTTTCCTTGATTGAATTAGCTCTCACACCAATATTTGCGTCTAGAGCCTTTGCATTGAGGGCTATCTGAAAACGGCTGTGGCGCTGAAGTTGCCTGAGAATGTGGAGTTGGTGGCATGTGAAACCCGCATGTGGAGCATTCGTTTGTGTGGGATGCTCACCAGCCTTCATTTCAGTCCTAGGTACTCAAAAGGCACTAAGCATAGAGTGTGAAAACTGAGTTTCCTTGAGAGCTGCGTGGAAGAATGATGGTGTGTGAAGTTAGTGAGCCAAATGGAGTTGTTCTCCCACAAGAACCACTCGGCTGATCCTTCTTCAATATGCCCTTCACCAACATGCAGTGTTTCCTTGATTGAATTAGCTCTCATACCAATATTTGTGTCTAGAGCCTTTGCATCGAGGGCTATCTGAAAACGGCTGTGGCGCTGAAGTTGCCTGTCAATGTGGAGTTGGTGGCATGTGAAACCCGCATGTGGAGCATTTGTTTGTGTGGGATGCTCTACCAGGTTCATTCCTAGATAATGCACTCAAAGGGCACTAAGCATAGAGTGTGAAAACTGAGTTTCCTTGAGAGCTGCTTGGAAGCCTGATGGTGTGTGAAGTTAGTGAGCCAAATGGAGTTGTTGTCCCACCAGGACCACTCGGCTGATCCTTCTTCAATATGCCCTTCACCAACATGCAGTGTTTCCTTGGTTGAATTAGCTCTCACACCAATATTTGCGTCTAGAGCCTTTGCATTGAGGGCTATCTGAAAACGGCTGTGGCGCTGAAGTTGCCTGTCAATGTGGAGTTGGTGGCATGTGAAACCCGCATGTGGAGCATTCGTTTGTGTGGGATGCTCTACCAGATTCATTCCTAGATAATGCACTCAAAGGGCACTAAGCATAGAGTGTGAAAACTGAGTTTCCTTGAGAGCTGCTTTGAAGCCTGATCGTGTGTGAAGTTAGTGAGCCAAATGGAGTTGTTTTCCGACAAGAACCACTCGGCTGATCCTTCTTCAATATGCCCTTCACCAACATGCAGTGTTTCCTTGATTGAATTAGCTCTCAAACCAGTATTTGCGTCTAGAGCCTTTGCATTGAGGGCTATCTGAAAACGGCTGTGGTGCTGAAGTTGCCTGTCAATGTCGAGTTGGTGGCATGTGAAACCCGCATGTGGAGCATTCGTTTGTGTGGGATGCTCTACCAGGTTCATTCCTAGATAATGCACTCAAAGGGCACTAAGCATAGAGTGTGAAAACTGAGTTTCCTTGAGAGCTGCTTGGAAGAATGATGGTGTGTGAAGTTAGTGAGCCAAATGGAGTTGTTCTCCCACAAGAACCACTCGGCTGATCCTTCTTCAATATGCCCTTCACCAACATGCAGTGTTTCCTTGATTGAATTAGCTCTCACACCAATATTTGCGTCTAGAGCCTTTGCATTGAGGGCTATCTGAAAACGGCCGTGGCACTGAAGTTGCCTGTCAATGTGGAGTTGGTGGCATGTGAAACCCGCATGTGGAGCATTCGTTTGTGTGGGATGCTCTACCACGTTCATTCCTAGATAATGCACTCAAAGGGCACTAAGCATAGAGTGTGAAAACTGAGTTTCCTTGAGAGCTGCTTGGAAGCCTGATGGTGTGTGAAGTTAGTGAGCCAAATGGAGTTGTTCTCCCACAAGAACCACTCGGCTGATCCTTCTTCAATATGCCCTTCACCAACATGCAGTGTTTCCTTGATTGAATTAGCTCTCACACCAATATTTGCGTCTAGAGCCTTTGCATTGAGGGCTATCTGAAAACGGCTGTGGCGCTGAAGTTGCCTGTGAATGTGGAGTTGGTGGCATGCGAAACCCGCATGTGGAGCATTCGTTTGTGTGGGATGCTCTACCAGGTTCATTCCTAGATAATGCACTCAAAGGGCACTAAGCATAGAGTTGAAAACTGAGTTTCCTTGAGAGCTGCTTGGAAGCCTGATGGTGTGTGAAGTTAGTGAGCCAAATGGAGTTGTTCTCCGACAAGAACCACTCGGCTGATCCTTCTTCAATATGCCCTTCACCAACATGCAGTGTTTCCTTGGTTGAATTAGCTCTCACACCAATATTTGCGTCTAGAGCCTTTGCATTGAGGGCTATCTGAAAACGGCTGTGGCGCTGAAGTTGCCTGTCAATGTGGAGTTGGTGGCATGTGGAAACCCGCATGTGGAGCATTCGTTTGTGTGGGATGCTCACCAAGCTTCATTTCAGTCCTAGGCACTCAAAGGGCACTAAGCATAGAGTGTGAAAACTGAGTTTCCTTGAGAGCTGCTTGGAAGCCTGATGGTGTGTGAAGTTAGTGAGCCAAATGGAGTTGTTCTCCGACAAGAGCCACTCGGCTGATCCTTCTTCAATATGCCCTTCACCAACATGCAGTGTTTCCTTGATTGAATTAGCTCTCAAACCAGTATTTGCGTCTAGAGCCTTTGCATTGAGGGCTATCTGAAAACGGCTGTGGTGCTGAAGTTGCCTGTCAATGTGGAGTTGGTGGCATGTGAAACCCGCATGTGGAGCATTCGTTTGTGTGGGATGCTCTACCACGTTCATTCCTAGATAATGCACTCAAAGGGCACTAAGCATAGAGTGTGAAAACTGAGTTTCCTTGAGAGCTGCTTGGAAGCCTGATGGTGTGTGAAGTTAGTGAGCCAAATGGAGTTGTTCTCCCACAAGAACCAATCGGCTGATCCTTCTTCAATATGCCCTTCACCAACATGCAGTGTTTCCTTGATTGAATTAGCTCTCACACCAATATTTGCGTCTAGAGCCTTTGCATTGAGGGCTATCTGAAAACGGCTGTGGCGCTGAAGTTGCCTGTGAATGTGGTGTTGGTGGCATGCGAAACCCGCATGTGGAGCATTCGTTTGTGTGGGATGCTCTACCAGGTTCATTCCTAGATAATGCACTCAAAGGGCACTAAGCATAGAGTTGAAAACTGAGTTTCCTTGAGAGCTGCTTGGAAGCCTGATGGTGTGTGAAGTTAGTGAGCCAAATGGAGTTGTTCTCCCACAAGAACCACTCGGCTGATCCTTCTTCAATATGCCCTTCACCAACATGCAGTGTTTCCTTGATTGAATTAGCTCTCATACCAATATTTGTGTCTAGAGCCTTTGCATTGAGGGCTATCTGAAAACGGCTGTGGCGCTGAAGTTGCCTGAGAATGTGGAGTTGGTGGCATGTGAAACCCGCATGTGGAGCATTTGTTTGTGTGGGATGCTCTACCAGGTTCATTCCTAGATAATGCACTCAAAGGGCACTAAGCATAGAGTGTGAAAACTGAGTTTCCTTGAGAGCTGCTTGGAAGCCTGATGGTGTGTGAAGTTAGTGAGCCAAATGGAGTTGATGTCCCACAAGTACCACTCGGCTGATCCTTCTTCAATATGCCCTTCACCAACATGCAGTGTTTCCTTGGTTGAATTAGCTCTCACACTTTGCGTCTAGAGCCTTTGCATTGAGGGCTATCTGAAAACGGCTGTGGTGCTGAAGTTGCCTGAGAATGTGGAGTTGGTGGCATGTGAAACCCGCATGTGGAGCATTTGTTTGTGTGGGATGCTCTACCAGGTTCATTCCTAGATAATGCACTCAACAAAGGGCACTAAGCATAGAGTGTGAAAACTGAGTTTCCTTGAGAGCTGCTTGGAAGCCTGATGGTGTGTGAAGTTAGTGAGCCAAATGGAGTTGTTGTCCCACAAGGACCACTCGGCTGATCCTTCTTCAATATGCCCTTCACCAACATGCAGTGTTTCCTTGATTGAATTATCTCTCACACCAATATTTTCGTCTAGAGCCTTTGCATTGAGGGCTATCTGAAAACGGCTGTGGCGCTGAAGTTGCCTGAGAATGTGGAGTTGGTGGCATGTGAAAACCGCATGTGGAGCATTCGTTTGTGTGGGATGCTCACCAGCCTTCATTTCAGTCCTAGGTACTCAAAAGGCACTAAGCGTAGAGTGTGAAAACTGAGTTTCCTTGAGAGCTGCGTGGAAGAATGATGGTGTGTGAAGTTAGTGAGCCAAATGGAGTTGTTCTCCCACAAGAACCAATCGGCTGATCCTTCTTCAATATGCCCTTCACCAACATGCAAGTGTTTCCTTGATTGAATTAGCTCTCATACCAATATTTGTGTCTAGAGCCTTTGCATCGAGGGCTATCTGAAAACGGCTGTGGCGCTGAAGTTGCCTGTGAATGTGGAGTTGGTGGCATGTGAAACCCGCATGTGGAGCATTTGTTTGTGTGGGATGCTCTACCAGGTTCATTCCTAGATAATGCACTCAAAGGGCACTAAGCATAGAGTGTGAAAACTGAGTTTCCTTGAGAGCTGCTTGGAAGCCTGATGGTGTGTGAAGTTAGTGAGCCAAATGGAGTTGTTGTCCCACCAGGACCACTCGGCTGATCCTTCTTCAATATGCCCTTCACCAACATGCAGTGTTTCCTTGGTTGAATTAGCTCTCACACCAATATTTGCGTCTAGAGCCTTTGCATTGAGGGCTATCTGAAAACGGCTGTGGCGCTGAAGTTGCCTGTGAATGTGGAGTTGGTGGCATGTGAAACCCGCATGTGGAGCATTCGTTTGTGTGGGATGCTCTACCAGGTTCATTCCTAGATAATGCACTCAAAGGGCACTAAGCATAGAGTGTGAAAACTGAGTTTCCTTGAGAGCTGCTTGGAAGAATGATGGTGTGTGAAGTTAGTGAGCCAAATGGAGTTGTTCTCCCACAAGAACCACTCGGCTGATCCTTCTTCAATATGCCCTTCACCAACATGCAGTGTTTCCTTGATTGAATTAGCTCTCACACCAATATTTGCGTCTAGAGCCTTTGCATATGAAGGGCTATCTGAAAACGGCTGTGGTGCTGAAGTTGCCTGTCAATGTGGAGTTGGTGGCATGTGAAACCCGCATGTGGAGCATTCGTTTGTGTGGGATGCTCTACCACGTTCATTCCTAGATAATGCACTCAAAGGGCACTAAGCATAGAGTGTGAAAACTGAGTTTCCTTGAGAGCTGCTTGGAAGCCTGATGGTGTGTGAAGTTAGTGAGCCAAATGGAGTTGTTCTCCCACAAGAACCACTCGGCTGATCCTTCTTCAATATGCCCTTCACCAACATGCAGTGTTTCCTTGATTGAATTAGCTCTCACACCAATATTTGCGTCTAGAGCCTTTGCATTGAGGGCTATCTGAAAACGGCTGTGGCGCTGAAGTTGCCTGTGAATGTGGAGTTGGTGGCATGCGAAACCCGCATGTGGAGCATTCGTTTGTGTGGGATGCTCTACCAGGTTCATTCCTAGATAATGCACTCAAAGGGCACTAAGCATAGAGTTGAAAACTGAGTTTCCTTGAGAGCTGCTTGGAAGCCTGATGGTGTGTGAAGTTAGTGAGCCAAATGGAGTTGTTCTCCCACAAGAACCACTCGGCTGATCCTTCTTCAATATGCCCTTCACCAACATGCAGTGTTTCCTTGGTTGAATTAGCTCTCACACCAATATTTGCGTCCAGAGCCTTTGCATTGAGGACTCTCTGAAAACGGCTGTGGCGCTGAAGTTGCCTGTCAATGTGGAGTTGGTGGCATGTGAAACCCGCATGTGGAGCATTCGTTTGTGTGGGATGGTCTACCAGCTTAATTTCAGTCCTAGGCACTCAAAGGGCACTAAGCATAGAGTGTGAAAACTGAGTTTCCTTGAGAGCTGCTTAGAAGCCTGATGGTGTGTGAAGTTAGTGAGCCAAATGGAGTTGTTCTCCCACAAGAACCACTCGGCTGTTCCTTCTTCAATATGCCCTTCACCAACATGCAGTGTTTCCTTGATTGAATTAGCTCTCACACCAATATTTGCGTCTAGAGCCTTTGCATTGAGGGCTATCTGAAAATCGCTGTGGCACTGAAGTTGCCTGAGAATGTGGAGTTGGTGGCATGTGAAACCCGCATGTGGAGCATTCGTTTGGGTGGGATGCTCTACCAGGTTCATTCCTAGATAATGCACTCAAAGGGCACTAAGCATAGAGTGTGAAAACTGAGTTTCCTTGAGAGCTGCTTGGAAGCCTGATGGTGTGTGAAGTTAGTGAGCCAAATGGAGTTGTTCTCCCACAAGAACCACTCGGCTGATCCTTCTTCAATATGCCCTTCACCAACATGCAGTGTTTCCTTGATTGAATTAGCTCTCATACCAATATTTGTGTCTAGAGCCTTTGCATTGAGGGCTATCTGAAAACGGCTGTGGCGCTGAAGTTGCCTGTCAATGTGGAGTTGGTGGCATGTGAAACCCGCATGTGGAGCATTCGTTTGTGTGGGATGCTCTACCAGCTTCATTCCTAGATAATGCACTCAACAAAGGGCACTAAGCATAGAGTGTGAAAACTGAGTTTCCTTGAGAGCTGCTTGGAAGCCTGATGGTGTGTGAAGTTAGTGAGCCAAATGGAGTTGTTCTCCCACAAGAACCACTCGGCTGATCCTTCTTCAATATGCCCTTCACCAAGATGCAGTGTTTCCTTGATTGAATTAGCTCTCACACCAATATTTGCGTCTAGAGCCTTTGCATTGAGGGCTATCTGAAAACGGCCGTGGCACTGAAGTTGCCTGTCAATGTGGAGTTGGTGGCATGTGAAACCCGCATGTGGAGCATTCGTTTGCGTGGGATGCTCACCAACCTTCATTTCAATCCTAAATACTCAAAAGGCATTAAGCATAGAGTGTGAAAACTGAGTTTCCTTGAGAGTTGCTTGGAAGAATGATGGTGTGTGAAGTTAGTGAGCCAAATGGAGTTGTTCTCCCACAAGAACCACTCGGCTGATCCTTCTTCAACATGCCCTTCACCAACATGCAGTGTTTCCTTGATTGAATTAGCTCTCATACCAATATTTGTGTCTAGACCCTTTGCATTGAAGGCTATCTGAAAACGGCTGTGGTGCTGAAGTTGCCTGAGAATGTGGAGTTGGTGGCATGTGAAACCCGCATGTGGAGCATTTGTTTGTGTGGAATGCTCTACCAGCTTCATTCCTAGATAATGCACTCAACAAAGGGCACTAAGCATAGAGTGTGAAAACTGAGTTTCCTTGAGAGCTGCTTGGAAGCCTGATGGTGTGTGAAGTTAGTGAGCCAAATGGAGTTGTTGTCCCACAAGGACCACTCGTCTGATCCTTCTTCAATATGCCCTTCACCAACATGCAGTGTTTCCTTGGTTGAATTAGCTCTCACACCAATATTTGCGTCTAGAGCCTTTGCATTGAGGGCTATCTGAAAACGGCTGTGGCGCTGAAGTTGCCTGTGAATGTGGAGTTGGTGGCATGTGAAACCCGCATGTGGAGCATTCGTTTGTGTGGCATGCTCACCAAGCATCATTTCAGTCCTAGGCACTCAAAGGGCACTAAGCATAGAGTGTGAAAATTGAGTTTCCTTGAGAGCTGCTTGGAAGCCTGATGGTGTGTGAAGTTAGTGAGCCAAATGGAGTTGTTGTCCCACAAGAACCACTCGGCTGATCCTTCTTCAATATGCCCTTCACCAACATGCAGTGTTTCCTTGATTGAATTAGCTCTCACACCAATATTTGCGTCTAGAGCCTTTGCATTGAGGGCTATCTGAAAATGGCTGTGGCGCTGAAGTTGCGTGTGAATGTGGAGTTGGTGACATGTGAAACCCGCATGTGGAGCATTCGTTTGCGTGGGATGCTCTACCAGGTTCATTCCTAGATAATGCACTCAAAGGGCACTAAGCATAGACTGTGTAAACTGAGTTTCCTTGAGAGCTGCTTGGAAGCGTGATGGTGTGTGAAGTTAGTGAGCCAAATGGAGTTGTTCTCCCACAAGAACCACTTGGCTGATCCTTCTTCAATATGCCCTTCACCAACATGCACTGTTTCCTTGATTGAATTAGCTCTCACACCAATATTTGCGTCTAGAGCCTTTGCATTGAGGGCTATCTGAAAACGGCTGTGGCGCTGAAGTTGCCTGTGAATGTGGAGTTGGTGGCATGTGAAACCCGCATGTGGAGCATTCGTTTGTGTGGGATGCTCTGCCAGGTTCATTCCTAGATAATGCACTCAAAGGGCACTAAGCATAGAGTGTGAAAACTGAGTTTCCTTGAGAGCTGCTTGGAAGCCTGATGGTGTGTGAAGTTAGTGAGCCAAATGGAGTTGTTCTCCCACAAGAACCACTTGGCTGATCCTTCTTTAATATGCCCTTCACCAACATGCAGTGTTTCCTTGATTGAATTAGCTCTCACACCAATATTTGCGTGTAGAGCCTTTGCATTGAGGGCTATCTGAAAACGGCTGTGGCGCTGAAGTTGCCTGTGAATGTGGAGTTGGTGGCATGTGAAACCCGCATGTGGAGCATTCGTTTGTGTGGGATGCTCTACCAGGTTCATTCCTAGATAATGCACTCAAAGGGCACTAAGCATAGAGTGTGAAAACTGAGTTTCCTTGAGAGCTGCTTGGAAGCCTGATGGTGTGTGAAGTTAGTGAGCCAAATGGAGTTGTTCTCCCACAAGAACCACTCAGCTGATCCTTCTTCAATATGCCCTTCACCAACATGCAGTGTTTCCTTGATTGAATTAGCTCTCACACCAATATTTGCGTCTAGAGCCTTTGCATTGAGGGCTATCTGAAAACGGCTGTGGCGCTGAAGTTGCCTGTGAATGTGGAGTTGGTGGCATGTGAAACCCGCATGTGGAGCATTCGTTTGGGTGGGATGCTCTACCAGGTTCATTCCTAGATAATGCACTCAAAGGGCACTAAGCATAGAGTGTGAAAACTGAGTTTCCTTGAGAGCTGCTTGGAAGCCTGATGGTGTGTGAAGTTAGTGAGCCAAATGGAGTTGTTCTCCCACAAGAACCACTCGGCTGATCCTTCTTCAATATGCCCTTCACCAACATGCAGTGTTTCCTTGATTGAATTAGCTCTCACACCAATATTTGCGTCTAGAGCCTTTGCATTGAGGGCTAACTGAAAACGGCTGTGGCGCTGAAGTTGCCTGTGAATGTGGAGTTGGTGGCATGTGAAACCCGCATGTGGAGCATTCGTTTGTGTGGGATGCTCTACCAACCTTCATTTCAATCCTAGATACTCAAAAGTCATTAAGCATAGAGTGTGAAAACTGAGTTTCCTTGAGAGCTGCTTGGAAGAATGATGGTGTGTGAAGTTAGTGAGCCAAATGGAGTTGTTCTTCCACAAGAACCACTCGGCTGATCCTTCTTCAATATGCCCTTCACCAACATGCAGTGTTTCCTTGATTGAATTAGCTCTCACACCAATATTTGCGTCTAGAGCCTTTGCATTGAGGGCTATCTGAAAACGGCTGTGGCGCTGAAGTTGCCTGCCAATGTGGAGTTGGTGGCATGTGAAACCCGCACGTGGAGCATTCGTTTGTGTGGGATGCTCACCAACCTTCATTTCAATCCTAAATACTCAAAAGGCATTAAGCATAGAGTGTGACAACTGAGTTTCCTTGAGAGCTGCTTGGAAGCCTGATGGTGTGTGAAGTTAGTGAGCCAAATGGAGTTGTTCTCCCACAAGAACCACTCGGCTGATCCTTCTTCAATATGCCCTTCACCAACATGCAGTGTTTCCTTGATTGAATTAGCTCTCACACCAATATTTGCGTCTAGAGCCTTTGCATTGAGGGCTATCTGAAAACGGCTGTGGCGCTGAAGTTGCCTGTGAATGTGGAGTTGGTGGCATGTGAAACCCGCTTATGAAGCATTCGTTTGTGTGGGATGCTCTACCAGGTTCATTCCTACATAATGCACTCAAAGGGCACTAAGCATAGAGTGTGAAAACTGAGTTTCCTTGAGAGCTGCTTGGAAGCCTGATGGTGTGTGAAGTTAGTGAGCCAAATGGAGTTGTTCTCCCACAAGAACCACTCGGCTGATCCTTCTTCAACATGCCCTTCACCAACATGCAGTGTTTCCTTGATTGAATTAGCTCTCATACCAATATTTGTGTCTAGACCCTTTGCATTGAGGGCTATCTGAAAACGGCTGTGGTGCTGAAGTTGCCTGAGAATGTGGAGTTGGTGGCATGTGAAACCCGCATGTGGAGCATTTGTTTGTGTGGGATGCTCTACCAGCTTCATTCCTAGATAATGCACTCAACAAAGGGCACTAAGCATAGAATGTGAAAACTGAGTTTCCTTGAGAGCTGCTTGGAAGCCTGATGGTGTGTGAAGTTAGTGAGCCAAATGGAGTTGGTGTCCCACAAGGACCACTCGGCTGATCCTTCTTCAATATGCCCTTCACCAACATGCAGTGTTTCCTTGGTTGAATTAGCTCTCACACCAATATTTGCGTCTAGAGCCTTTGCATTGAGGGCTATCTGAAAACGGCTGTGGCGCTGATGTTGCCTTCCAATGTGGAGTTGGTGGCATGTGAAACCCGCATGTGGAGCATTCGTTTGTGTGGCATGCTCTCCAAGCTTCATTTCAGTCCTAGGCACTCAAAATGCACTAAGCATAGAGTGTGAAAATTGAGTTTCCTTGAGAGCTGCTTGGAAGCCTGATGGTGTGTGAAGTTAGTGAGCCAAATGGAGTTGTTCTCCCACAAGAACCACTCGGCTGATCCTTTTTCAATATGCCCTTCACCAACATGCAGTGTTTCCTTGATTGAATTAGCTCTCACACCAATATTTGCGTCTAGAGCCTTTGCATTGAGGGCTATCTGAAAACGGCTGTGGCGCTGAAGTTGCCTGTGAATGTGGAGTTGGTGGCATGTGAAACCCGCATGTGGAGCATTCGTTTGTGTGGGATGCTCTACCAGGTTCATTCCTAGATAATGCACTCAAAGGGCACTAAGCATAGAGTGGGGTGGAAAACTGAGTTTCCTTGAGAGCTGCTTGGAAGCCTGATGGTGTGTGAAGTTAGTGAGCCAAATGGAGTTATTCTCCCACAAGAACCACTCAGCTGATCCTTCTTCAATATGCCCTTCACCAACATGCAGTGTTTCCTTGATTGAATTAGCTCTCACACCAATATTTGCGTCTAGAGCCTTTGCATTGAGGGCTATCTGAAAACGGCTGTGGCGCTGAAGTTGCCTGAGAATGTGGATTTGGTGGCATGTGAAACCCGCATGTGGAGCATTCGTTTGTGTGGGATGCTCTACCAGGTTCATTCCTAGATAATGCACTCAAAGGGCACTAAGCATAGAGTGTGAAAACTGAGTTTCCTTGAGAGCTGCTTGGAAGCCTGATGGTGTGTGAAGTTAGTGAGCCAAATGGAGTTGTTCTCCCACAAGAACCACTCGGCTGATCCTTCTTCAATATGCCCTTCACCAACATGCAGTGTTTCCTTGATTGAATTAGCTCTCACACCAATATTTGCGTCTAGAGCCTTTGCATTGAGGGCTATCTGAAAACGGCTGTGGCGCTGAAGTTGCGTGTGAATGTGGAGTTGGTGACATGTGAAACCCGCATGTGGAGCATTCTTTGCGTGGGATGCTCTACCAGGTTCATTCCTAGATAATGCACTCAAAGGGCACTAAGCATAGACTGTGTAAACTGAGTTTCCTTGAGAGCTGCTTGGAAGCCTGATGGTGTGTGAAGTTAGTGAGCCAAATGGAGTTGTTCTCCCAAAAGAACCACTTGGCTGATCCTTCTTCAATATGCCCTTCACCAACATGCACTGTTTCCTTGATTGAATTAGCTCTCACACCAATATTTGCGTCTAGAGCCTTTGCATTGAGGGCTATCTGAAAACGGCTGTGGCGCTGAAGTTGCCTGTGAATGTGGAGTTGGTGGCATGTGAAACCCGCATGTGGAGCATTCGTTTGTGTGGGATGCTCTACCAGGTTCATTCCTAGATAATGCACTCAAAGGGCACTAAGCATAGAGTGTGAAAACTGAGTTTCCTTGAGAGCTGCTTGGAAGCCTGATGGTGTGTGAAGTTAGTGAGCCAAATGGAGTTGTTGTCCCACAAGAACCACTCGGCTGATCCTTCTTCAATATGCCCTTCACCAACATGCAGTGTTTCCTTGATTGAATTAGCTCTCACACCAATATTTGCGTCTAGAGCCTTCGCATTGAGGGCTATCTGAAAACGGCTGTGGCGCTGAAGTTGCCTGTGAATGTGGAGTTGGTGGCATGTGAAACCCGCATGTGGAGCATTCGTTTGTGTGGGATGCTCTACCAGGTTCATTCCTAGATAATGCACTCAAAGGGCACTAAGCATAGAGTGTGAAAACTGAGTTTCCTTGAGAGCTGCTTGAAAGCCTGATGGTGTGTGAAGTTAGTGAGCCAAATGGAGTTGTTCTCCCACAAGAACCACTCGGCTGATCCTTCTTCAATATGCCCTTCACCAACATGCAGTGTTTCCTTGATTGAATTAGCTCTCACACCAATATTTGCGTCTAGAGCCTTTGCATTGAGGGCTATCTGAAAACGGCTGTGGCGCTGAAGTTGCCTGTGAATGTGGAGTTGGTGGCATGTGAAACCCGCATGTGGAGCATTCGTTTGTGTGGGATGCTCTACCAACCTTCATTTCAATCCTAAATACTCAAAAGGCACTAAGCATAGAGTGTGAAAACTGAGTTTCCTTGAGAGCTGCTTGGAAGGCTGATGGTGTGTGAAGTTAGTGAGCCAAATGGAGTTGTTCTCCCACAAGAACCTCTCGGCTGATCCTTCTTCAATATGCCCTTCACCAACATGCACTGTTTCCTTGATTGAATTAGCTCTCACACCAATATTTGCGTCTAGAGCCTTTGCATTGAGGGCTATCTGAAAACGGCTGTGGCGCTGAAGTTGCCTGAGAATGTGGAGTTGGTGGCATGTGAAACCCGCATGTTGAGCATTCGTTTGTGTGGGATGCTCTACCAGGTTCATTCCTAGATAATGCACTCAAAGGGCACTAAGCATAGAGTGTGAAAACTGAGTTTCCTTGAGAGCTGCTTGGAAGCCTGATGGTGTGTGAAGTTAGTGAGCCAAATGGAGTTGTTCTCCCACAAGAACCACTCAGCTGATCCTTCTTCAATATGCCCTTCACCAACATGCAGTGTTTCCTTGATTGAATTAGCTCTCACACCAATATTTGCGTCTAGAGCCTTTGCATTGAGGGCTATCTGAAAACGGCTGTGGCGCTGAAGTTGCGTGTGAATGTGGAGTTGGTGACATGTGAAACCCGCATGTGGAGCATTCTTTGCGTGGGATGCTCTACCAGGTTCATTCCTAGATAATGCACTCAAAGGGCACTAAGCATAGACTGTGTAAACTGAGTTTCCTTGAGAGCTGCTTGGAAGCCTGATGGTGTGTGAAGTTAGTGAGCCAAATGGAGTTGTTCTCCCAAAAGAACCACTTGGCTGATCCTTCTTCAATATGCCCTTCACCAACATGCAGTGTTTCCTTGATTGAATTAGCTCTCACACCAATATTTGCGTCTAGAGCCTTTGCATTGAGGGCTATCTGAAAACGGCTGTGGCGCTGAAGTTGCCTGTGAATGTGGAGTTGGTGGCATGTGAAACCCGCATGTGGAGCATTCGTTTGTGTGGGATGCTCTACCAGGTTCATTCCTAGATAATGCACTCAAAGGGCACTAAGCATAGAGTGTGAAAACTGAGTTTCCTTGAGAGCTGCTTGGAAGCCTGATGGTGTGTGAAGTTAGTGAGCCAAATGGAGTTGTTCTCCCACAAGAACCACTCGGCTGATCCTTCTTCAATATGCCCTTCACCAACATGCAGTGTTTCCTTGATTGAATTAGCTCTCACACCAATATTTGCGTCTAGAGCCTTCGCATTGAGGGCTATCTGAAAACGGCTGTGGCGCTGAAGTTGCCTGTGAATGTGGAGTTGGTGGCATGTGAAACCCGCATGTGGAGCATTCGTTTGTGTGGGATGCTCTACCAGGTTCATTCCTAGATAATGCACTCAAAGGGCACTAAGCATAGAGTGTGAAAACTGAGTTTCCTTGAGAGCTGCTTGAAAGCCTGATGGTGTGTGAAGTTAGTGAGCCAAATGGAGTTGTTCTCCCACAAGAACCACTCGGCTGATCCTTCTTCAATATGCCCTTCACCAACATGCAGTGTTTCCTTGATTGAATTAGCTCTCACACCAATATTTGCGTCTAGAGCCTTTGCATTGAGGGCTATCTGAAAACGGCTGTGGCGCTGAAGTTGCCTGTGAATGTGGAGTTGGTGGCATGTGAAACCCGCATGTGGAGCATTCGTTTGTGTGGGATGCTCTACCAACCTTCATTTCAATCCTAAATACTCAAAAGGCACTAAGCATAGAGTGTGAAAACTGAGTTTCCTTGAGAGCTGCTTGGAAGGCTGATGGTGTGTGAAGTTAGTGAGCCAAATGGAGTTGTTCTCCCACAAGAACCTCTCGGCTGATCCTTCTTCAATATGCCCTTCACCAACATGCACTGTTTCCTTGATTGAATTAGCTCTCACACCAATATTTGCGTCTAGAGCCTTTGCGTTGAGGGCTATCTGAAAACGGCTGTGGCGCTGAAGTTGCCTGAGAATGTGGAGTTGGTGGCATGTGAAACCCGCATGTTGAGCATTCGTTTGTGTGGGATGCTCTACCAGGTTCATTCCTAGATAATGCACTCAAAGGGCACTAAGCATAGAGTGTGAAAACTGAGTTTCCTTGAGAGCTGCTTGGAAGCCTGATGGTGTGTGAAGTTAGTGAGCCAAATGGAGTTGTTCTCCCACAAGAACCACTCGGCTGATCCTTCTTCAATATGCCCTTCACCAACATGCAGTGTTTCCTTGATTGAATTAGCTCTCACACCAATATTTGCGTCTAGAGCCTTTGCATTGAGGGCTATCTGAAAATGGCTGTGGCGCTGAAGTTGCGTGTGAATGTGGAGTTGGTGACATGTGAAACCCGCATGTGGAGCATTCGTTTGCGTGGGATGCTCTACCAGGTTCATTCCTAGATAATGCACTCAAAGGGCACTAAGGATAGACTGTGTAAACTGAGTTTCCTTGAGAGCTGCTTGGAAGGCTGATGGTGTGTGAAGTTAGTAGGCCAAATGGAGTTGTTCTCCCAAAAGAACCACTTGGCTGATCCTTCTTCAATATGCCCTTCACCAACATGCACTGTTTCCTTGATTGAATTAGCTCTCACACCAATATTTGCGTCTAGAGCCTTTGCATTGAGGGCTATCTGAAAACGGCTGTGGCGCTGAAGTTGCCTGTGAATGTGGAGTTGGTGGCATGTGAAACCCGCATGTGGAGCATTTGTTTGTGTGGGATGCTCTACCAGGTTCATTCCTAGATAATGCACTCAAAGGGCACTAAGCATAGAGTGTGAAAACTGAGTTTCCTGGAGAGCTGCTTGGAAGCCTGATGGTGTGTGAAGTTAGTGAGCCAAATGGAGTTGTTCTCCCACAAGAACCACTCAGCTGATCCTTCTTCAATATGCCCTTCACCAACATGCAGTGTTTCCTTGATTGAATTAGCTCTCACACCAATATTTGCGTCTAGAGCCTTTGCATTGAGGGCTATCTGAAAACGGCTGTGGCGCTGAAGTTGCCTGTGAATGTGGAGTTGGTGGCATGTGAAACCCGCATGTGGAGCATTCGTTTGTGTGGGATGCTCTACCAGGTTCATTCCTAGATAATGCACTCAAAGGGCACTAAGCATAGAGTGTGAAAACTGAGTTTCCTTGAGAGCTGCTTGGAAGCCTGATGGTGTGTGAAGTTAGTGAGCCAAATGGAGTTGTTCTCCCACAAGAACCTCTCGACTGATCCTTCTTCAATATGCCCTTCACCAACAAGCAGTGTTTCCTTGATTGAATTAGCTCTCACACCAATATTTGCATCTAGAGCCTTTGCATTGAGGGCTATCTGAAAACGGCTGTGGCGCTGAAGTTGCCTGAGAATGTGGAGTTGGTGGCATGTGAAACCCGCATGTGGAGCATTCTTTTGTTGGGATGCTCTACCAGGTTCATTCCTAGATAATGCACTCAAAGGGCACTAAGCATAGAGTGTGAAAACTGAGTTTCCTTGAGAGCTGCTTGGAAGCCTGATGGTGTGTGAAGTTAGTGAGCCAAATGGAGTTGTTCTCCCACAAGAACCACTCGGCTGATCCTTCTTCAATATGCCCTTCACCAACATGCAGTGTTTCCTTGATTGAATTAGCTCTCACACCAATATTTGCGTCTAGACCCTTCGCATTGAGGGCTATCTGAAAACGGCTGTGGCACTGAAGTTGCCTGTGAATGTGGAGTTGGTGGCATGTGAAACCCGTATGTGAAGCATTCGTTTGAGTGGGATGCTCTACCAGGTTCATTTCAGTACTAGGCACTCAAGGGGCACTAAGCATAGAGTGTGAAAACTGAGTTTCCTTGAGAGCTGCTTGGAAGCCTGATGGTGTGTGAAGTTAGTGAGCCAAATGGAGTTGTTCTCCCACAAGAACCACTCGGCTGATCCTTCTTCAATATGCCCTTCACCAACATGCAGTGTTTCCTTGATTGAATTAGCTCTCATACCAATATTTGCGTCTAGAGCCTTTGCATTGAGGGCTATCTGAAAACGGCTGTGGCGCTGAAGTTGCCTGTGAATGTGGAGTTGGTGGCATGTGAAACCCGCATGTGGAGCATTCGTTTGTGTGGGATGTTCTACCAGGTTCATTCCTAGATAATGCACTCAAAGGGCACTAAGCATAGAGTGTGAAAACTGAGTTTCCTTGAGAGCTGCTTGGAAGCCTGATGGTGTGTGAAGTTAGTGAGCCACATGGAGATGTTTTCCCACAAGAACCACTCGGCCGATCCTTCTTTAATATGCCCTTCACCAACATGCAGTGTTTCCTTGATTGAATTAGCTCTCATACAAATATTTGCGTCTAGAGCCTTTGCATTGAGGGCTATCTGAAAACGGCTGTGGCGCTGAAGTTGCCTGTGAATGTGGAGTTGGTGGCATGTGAAACCCGCATGTGGAGCATTCGTTTGTGCGGGATGCTCTACCAGGTTCATTTCAGTCCTAGGCACTCAAAGTGCACTAAGCATAGAGTGTGAAAACTGAGTTTCCTTGAGAGCTGCTTGGAAGCCTGATGGTGTGTGAAGTTAGTGAGCCAAATGGAGTTGTTCTCCCACAAGAACCACTCGGCTGATCCTTCTTCAATATGCCCTTCACCAACATGCAGTGTTTCCTTGATTGAATTAGCTCTCACACCAATATTTGCGTCTAGAGCCTTTGCATTGAAGGCTATCTGAAAACGGCTGTGGCGCTGAAGTTGCGTGTGAATGTGGAGTTGGTGGCATGTGAAACCCGTATGTGAAGCATTCGTTTGTGTGGGATGCTCTACCAGGTTCATTCCTAGATAATGCACTCAAAGGGCACTAAGCATAGAGTGTGAAAACTGAGTTTCCTTGAGAGCTGCTTGGAAGCCTGATGGTGTGTGAAGTTAGTGAGCCAAATGGAGTTGTTCTCCCACAAGAACCACTCGTCTGATCCTTCTTCAATATGCCCTTCACCAACATGCAGTGTTTCCTTGATTGAATTAGCTCTCACACCAATATTTGCGTCTAGAGCCTTTGCATTGAAGGCTATCTGAAAACGGCTGTGGCGCTGAAGTTGCCTGTGAATGTGGAGTTGGTGGCATGTGAAACCCGTATGTGAAGCATTCGTTTGTGTGGGATGCTCTGCCAGGTTCATTCCTAGATAATGCACTCAAAGGGCACTAAGCATAGAGTGTGAAAACTGAGTTTCCTTGAGAGCTGCTTGGAAGCCTGATGGTGTGTGAAGTTAGTGAGCCAAATGGAGTTGTTCTCCCACAAGAACCACTCGGTTGATCCTTTTTTAATATGCCCTTCACCAACATGCAGTGTTTCCTTGGTTGAATTAGCTCTCACACCAATATTTGCGTCTAGAGCCTTTGCATTGAGGGCTATCTGAAAACGGCTGTGGCGCTGAAGTTGCCTGTGAATGTGGAGTTGGTGGCATGTGAAACCCGCATGTGGAGCACTCGTTTGTGTGGGATGTTCTACCAGGTTCATTCCTAGATAATGCACTCAAAGGGCACTAAGCATAGAGTGTGAAAACTGAGTTTCTTGAGAGCTGCTTGGAAGCCTGATGGTGTGTGAAGTTAGTGAGCCAAATGGAGTTGTTCTCCCACAAGAACCACTCGGCTGATCCTTCTTCAATATGCCCTTCACCAACATGCAGTGTTTCCTTGATTGAATTAGCTCTCACACCAATATTTGCGTCTAGAGCCTTTGCATTGAGGGCTATCTGACAACGGCTGTGGCGCTGAAGTTGCCTGTGAATGTGGAGTTGGTGGCATGTGAAACCCGCATGTGGAGCATTCGTTTGTGCGGGATGCTCTACCAGGTTCATTTCAGTCCTAGGCACTCAAAGGGCACTAAGCATAGAGTGTGAAAACTGAGTTTCCTTGAGAGCTGCTTGGAAGCCTGATGGTGTGTGAAGTTAGTGAGCCAAATGGAGTTGTTCTCCCACAAGAACCACTCGGCTGATCCTTCTTCAATATGCCCTTCACCAACATGCAGTGTTTCCTTGATTGAATTAGCTCTCACACCAATATTTGCGTCTAGAGCCTTTGCATTGAAGGCTATCTGAAAACGGCTGTGGCGCTGAAGTTGCGTGTGAATGTGGAGTTGGTGGCATGTGAAACCCGCATGTGGAGCAGTCGTTTGTGTGGGATGCTCTACCAGGTTGATTCCTAGATAATGCACTCAAAGGGCACTAAGCATAGAGTGTGAAAACTGAGTTTCCTTGAGAGCTGCTTGGAAGCCTGATGGTGTGTGAAGTTAGTGAGCCAAATGGAGTTGTTCTCACACAAGAACCACTCGGCTGATCCTTCTTCAATATGCCCTTCACCAACATGCAGTGTTTCCTTGATTGAATTAGCTCTCACACCAATATTTGCGTCTAGAGCCTTTGCATTGAGGGCTATCTGAAAACGGCTGTGGCACTGAACTTCCCTGTGAATGTGGAGTTGGTGGCATGTGAAAACCGCATGTGGAGCAGTCGTTTGTGTGGGATGCTCTACCAGGTTCATTTTAGTCCTAGGCACTCAAAGGGCACTAAGCATAGAGTGTGAAAACTGAGTTTCCTTGAGAGCTGCTTGGAAGCCTGATGGTGTGTGAAGTTAGTGAGCCAAATGGAGTTGTTCTCCCACAAGAACCACTCGGCTGATCCTTCTTCAATATGCCCTTCACCAACATGCAGTGTTTCCTTGATTGAATTAGCTCTCACACCAATATTTGTGTCTAGAGCCTTTGCATTGAGGGCTATCTGAAAACGGCTGTGGCGCTGAAGTTGCCTGTGAATGTGGAGTTGGTGACATGTGAAAACCCGCATGTGGAGCACTCGTTTGTGTGGGATGCTCACCAAGCTTCATTTCAGTCCTAGGCACTCAAAGGGCACTAAGCATAGAGTGTGAAAACTGAGTTTCCTTGAGAGCTGCTTGGAAGCCTGATGGTGTGTGAAGTTAGTGAGCCAAATGGAGTTGTTCTCCCACAAAAAACCACTCGGCTGATCCTTCTTCAATATGCCCTTCACCAACATGCAGTGTTTCCTTGATTGAATTAGCTCTCACACCAATATTTGCGTCTAGAGCCTTTGCATTGAGGGCTATCTGAAAACGGCTGTGGCGCTGAAGTTGCCTGTGAATGTGGAGTTGGTGACATGTGAAACCCGCATGTGGAGCATTCGTTTGTGTGGGATGCTCACCAAGCTTCATTTCAGTCCTAGGCACTCAAAGGGCACTAAGCATAGAGTGTGAAAACTGAGTATCCTTGAGAGCTGCTTGGAAGCCTGATGGTGTGTGAAGTTAGTGAGCCAAATGGAGTTGTTCTCACACAAGAACCACTCGGCTGATCCTTCTTCAATATGCCCTTCACCAACATGCAGTGTTTCCTTGATTGAATTAGCTCTCACACCAATATTTGTGTCTAGAGCCTTTGCATTGAGGGCTATCTGAAAACGGCTGTGGCACTGAACTTCCCTGTGAATGTGGAGTTGGTGGCATGTGAAAACCCGCATGTGGAGCATTCGTTTGTGTGGGATGCTCACCAAGCTTCATTTCAGTCCTAGGTTCTCAAAGGGCACTAAGCATAGAGTGTGAAAACTGAGTTTCCTTGAGAGCTGCTTGGAAGCCTGATGGTGTGTGAAGTTAGTGAGCCAAATGGAGTTGTTCTCCCACAAGAACCACTCGGCTGATCCTTCTTCAATATGCCCTTCACCAACATGCAGTGTTTCCTTGATTGAATTAGCTCTCACACAAATATTTGCGTCTAGAGCCTTTGCATTGAGGGCTATCTGAAAACGGCTGTGGCGCTGAAGTTGCCTGTGAATGTGGAGTTGGTGGCATGTGAAACCCGCATGTGGAGCATTCGTTTGTGTGGGATGTTCTACCAGGTTCATTCCTAGATAATGCACTCAAAGGGCACTAAGCATAGAGTGTGAAAACTGAGTTTCCTTGAGAGCTGCTTGGAAGCCTGATGGTGTGTGAAGTTAGTGAGCCACATGGAGTTGTTCTTCCACAAGAACCACTCGGCCGATCCTTCTTTAATATGCCCTTCACCAACATGCAGTGTTTCCTTGATTGAATTAGCTCTCATACAAATATTTGCGTCTAGAGCCTTTGCATTGAGGGCTATCTGAAAACAGCTGTGGCGCTGAAGTTGCCTGTGAATGTGGAGTTGGTGGCATGTGAAACGTGCATGTGGAGCATTCGTTTGTGTGGGATGCTCTACCAGGTTCATTTCAGTCCTAGGCACTCAAAGGGCACTAAGCATAGAGTGTGAAAACTGAGTTTCCTTGAGAGCTGCTTGGAAGCCTGATGGTGTGTGAAGTTAGTGAGCCAAATGGAGTTGTTCTCACACAAGAACCACTCGGCTGATCCTTCTTCAATATGCCCTTCACCAACATGCAGTGTTTCCTTGATTGAATTAGCTCTCACACCAATATTTGCGTCTAGAGCCTTTGCATTGAGGGCTATCTGAAAACGGTTGTGGTGCTGAAGTTGCCTGTGAATGTGGAGTTGGTGGCATGTGAAACCCGTATGTGAAGCATTCGTTTGAGTGGGATGCTCTACCAGGTTCATTTCAGTACTAGGCACTCAAGGGGCACTAAGCATAGAGTGTGAAAACTGAGTTTCCTTGAGAGCTGCTTGGAAGCCTGATGGTGTGTGAAGTTAGTGAGCCAAATGGAGTTGTTCTCCCACAAGAACCACTCGGCTGATCCTTCTTCAATATGCCCTTCACCAACATGCAGTGTTTCCTTGATTGAATTAGCTCTCATACCAATATTTGCGTCTAGAGCCTTTGCATTGAGGGCTATCTGAAAACGGCTGTGGCGCTGAAGTTGCCTGTGAATGTGGAGTTGGTGGCATGTGAAACCCGCATGTGGAGCATTCGTTTGTGTGGGATGTTCTACCAGGTTCATTCCTAGATAATGCACTCAAAGGGCACTAAGCATAGAGTGTGAAAACTGAGTTTCCTTGAGAGCTGCTTGGAAGCCTGATGGTGTGTGAAGTTAGTGAGCCACATGGAGATGTTTTCCCACAAGAACCACTCGGCCGATCCTTCTTTAATATGCCCTTCACCAACATGCAGTGTTTCCTTGATTGAATTAGCTCTCATACAAATATTTGCGTCTAGAGCCTTTGCATTGAGGGCTATCTGAAAACGGCTGTGGCGCTGAAGTTGCCTGTGAATGTGGAGTTGGTGGCATGTGAAACCCGCATGTGGAGCATTCGTTTGTGCGGGATGCTCTACCAGGTTCATTTCAGTCCTAGGCACTCAAAGTGCACTAAGCATAGAGTGTGAAAACTGAGTTTCCTTGAGAGCTGCTTGGAAGCCTGATGGTGTGTGAAGTTAGTGAGCCAAATGGAGTTGTTCTCCCACAAGAACCACTCGGCTGATCCTTCTTCAATATGCCCTTCACCAACATGCAGTGTTTCCTTGATTGAATTAGCTCTCACACCAATATTTGCGTCTAGAGCCTTTGCATTGAAGGCTATCTGAAAACGGCTGTGGCGCTGAAGTTGCGTGTGAATGTGGAGTTGGTGGCATGTGAAACCCGTATGTGAAGCATTCGTTTGTGTGGGATGCTCTACCAGGTTCATTCCTAGATAATGCACTCAAAGGGCACTAAGCATAGAGTGTGAAAACTGAGTTTCCTTGAGAGCTGCTTGGAAGCCTGATGGTGTGTGAAGTTAGTGAGCCAAATGGAGTTGTTCTCCCACAAGAACCACTCGTCTGATCCTTCTTCAATATGCCCTTCACCAACATGCAGTGTTTCCTTGATTGAATTAGCTCTCACACCAATATTTGCGTCTAGAGCCTTTGCATTGAAGGCTATCTGAAAACGGCTGTGGCGCTGAAGTTGCCTGTGAATGTGGAGTTGGTGGCATGTGAAACCCGTATGTGAAGCATTCGTTTGTGTGGGATGCTCTGCCAGGTTCATTCCTAGATAATGCACTCAAAGGGCACTAAGCATAGAGTGTGAAAACTGAGTTTCCTTGAGAGCTGCTTGGAAGCCTGATGGTGTGTGAAGTTAGTGAGCCAAATGGAGTTGTTCTCCCACAAGAACCACTCGGTTGATCCTTTTTTAATATGCCCTTCACCAACATGCAGTGTTTCCTTGGTTGAATTAGCTCTCACACCAATATTTGCGTCTAGAGCCTTTGCATTGAGGGCTATCTGAAAACGGCTGTGGCGCTGAAGTTGCCTGTGAATGTGGAGTTGGTGGCATGTGAAACCCGCATGTGGAGCACTCGTTTGTGTGGGATGTTCTACCAGGTTCATTCCTAGATAATGCACTCAAAGGGCACTAAGCATAGAGTGTGAAAACTGAGTTTCTTGAGAGCTGCTTGGAAGCCTGATGGTGTGTGAAGTTAGTGAGCCAAATGGAGTTGTTCTCCCACAAGAACCACTCGGCTGATCCTTCTTCAATATGCCCTTCACCAACATGCAGTGTTTCCTTGATTGAATTAGCTCTCACACCAATATTTGCGTCTAGAGCCTTTGCATTGAGGGCTATCTGACAACGGCTGTGGCGCTGAAGTTGCCTGTGAATGTGGAGTTGGTGGCATGTGAAACCCGCATGTGGAGCATTCGTTTGTGCGGGATGCTCTACCAGGTTCATTTCAGTCCTAGGCACTCAAAGGGCACTAAGCATAGAGTGTGAAAACTGAGTTTCCTTGAGAGCTGCTTGGAAGCCTGATGGTGTGTGAAGTTAGTGAGCCAAATGGAGTTGTTCTCCCACAAGAACCACTCGGCTGATCCTTCTTCAATATGCCCTTCACCAACATGCAGTGTTTCCTTGATTGAATTAGCTCTCACACCAATATTTGCGTCTAGAGCCTTTGCATTGAAGGCTATCTGAAAACGGCTGTGGCGCTGAAGTTGCGTGTGAATGTGGAGTTGGTGGCATGTGAAACCCGCATGTGGAGCAGTCGTTTGTGTGGGATGCTCTACCAGGTTGATTCCTAGATAATGCACTCAAAGGGCACTAAGCATAGAGTGTGAAAACTGAGTTTCCTTGAGAGCTGCTTGGAAGCCTGATGGTGTGTGAAGTTAGTGAGCCAAATGGAGTTGTTCTCACACAAGAACCACTCGGCTGATCCTTCTTCAATATGCCCTTCACCAACATGCAGTGTTTCCTTGATTGAATTAGCTCTCACACCAATATTTGCGTCTAGAGCCTTTGCATTGAGGGCTATCTGAAAACGGCTGTGGCACTGAACTTCCCTGTGAATGTGGAGTTGGTGGCATGTGAAAACCGCATGTGGAGCAGTCGTTTGTGTGGGATGCTCTACCAGGTTCATTTTAGTCCTAGGCACTCAAAGGGCACTAAGCATAGAGTGTGAAAACTGAGTTTCCTTGAGAGCTGCTTGGAAGCCTGATGGTGTGTGAAGTTAGTGAGCCAAATGGAGTTGTTCTCCCACAAGAACCACTCGGCTGATCCTTCTTCAATATGCCCTTCACCAACATGCAGTGTTTCCTTGATTGAATTAGCTCTCACACCAATATTTGTGTCTAGAGCCTTTGCATTGAGGGCTATCTGAAAACGGCTGTGGCGCTGAAGTTGCCTGTGAATGTGGAGTTGGTGACATGTGAAAACCCGCATGTGGAGCACTCGTTTGTGTGGGATGCTCACCAAGCTTCATTTCAGTCCTAGGCACTCAAAGGGCACTAAGCATAGAGTGTGAAAACTGAGTTTCCTTGAGAGCTGCTTGGAAGCCTGATGGTGTGTGAAGTTAGTGAGCCAAATGGAGTTGTTCTCCCACAAAAAACCACTCGGCTGATCCTTCTTCAATATGCCCTTCACCAACATGCAGTGTTTCCTTGATTGAATTAGCTCTCACACCAATATTTGCGTCTAGAGCCTTTGCATTGAGGGCTATCTGAAAACGGCTGTGGCGCTGAAGTTGCCTGTGAATGTGGAGTTGGTGACATGTGAAACCCGCATGTGGAGCATTCGTTTGTGTGGGATGCTCACCAAGCTTCATTTCAGTCCTAGGCACTCAAAGGGCACTAAGCATAGAGTGTGAAAACTGAGTATCCTTGAGAGCTGCTTGGAAGCCTGATGGTGTGTGAAGTTAGTGAGCCAAATGGAGTTGTTCTCACACAAGAACCACTCGGCTGATCCTTCTTCAATATGCCCTTCACCAACATGCAGTGTTTCCTTGATTGAATTAGCTCTCACACCAATATTTGTGTCTAGAGCCTTTGCATTGAGGGCTATCTGAAAACGGCTGTGGCACTGAACTTCCCTGTGAATGTGGAGTTGGTGGCATGTGAAAACCCGCATGTGGAGCATTCGTTTGTGTGGGATGCTCACCAAGCTTCATTTCAGTCCTAGGTTCTCAAAGGGCACTAAGCATAGAGTGTGAAAACTGAGTTTCCTTGAGAGCTGCTTGGAAGCCTGATGGTGTGTGAAGTTAGTGAGCCAAATGGAGTTGTTCTCCCACAAGAACCATTCGGCTGATCCTTCTTCAATATGCCCTTCACCAACATGCAGTGTTTCCTTGATTGAATTAGCTCTCACACAAATATTTGCGTCTAGAGCCTTTGCATTGAGGGCTATCTGAAAACGGCTGTGGCACTGAACTTCCCTGTGAATGTGGAGTTGGTGGCATGTGAAACCCGCATGTGGAGCATTCGTTTGTGTGGGATGCTCTACCAGGTTCATTTCAGTCCTAGGCACTCAAAGGGCACTAAGCATAGAGTGTGAAAACTGAGTTTCCCTGAGAGCTGCTTGGAAGCCTGATGGTGTGTGAAGTTAGTGAGCCAAATGGAGTTGTTCTCCCACAAGAACCACTCGGCTGATCCTTCTTCAATATGCCCTTCACCAACATGCAGTGTTTCCTTGATTGAATTATCCCCCACACCAATATTTGCGTCTAGAGCCTTTGCATTGAGGGCTATCTGAAAACGGCTGTGGCGCTGAAGTTGCCTGTGAATGTGGAGTTGGTGGCATGTGAAACCCGCATGTGGAGCATTCGTTTGTGTGGGATGCTCTGCCAGGTTCATTCCTAGATAATGCACTCAAAGGGCACTAAGCATAGAGTGTGAAAACTGAGTTTCCTTGAGAGCTGCTTGGAAGCCTGATGGTGTGTGAAGTTAGTGAGCCAAATGGAGTTGTTCTCCCACAAGAACCACTCGGCTGATCCTTCTTCAATATGCCCTTCACCAACATGCAGTGTTTCCTTGATTGAATTAGCTCTCACACCAATATTTGCGTCTAGAGCCTTTGCATTGAGGGCTATCTGAAAACGGCTGTGGCGCTGAAGTTGCCTGAGAATGTGGAGCTGGTGGCATGTGAAACCCGCATGTGGAGCATTCGTTTGTGTGGGATGCTCTACCAGGTTCATTCCTGGATAATGCACTCAAAGGGCACTAAGCATAGAGTGTGAAAACTGAGTTTCCTTGAGAGCTGCTTGGAAGCCTGATGGTGTGTGAAGTTAGTGAGCCAAATGGAGTTGTTCTCCCACAAGAACCACTCGGCTGATCCTTCTTCAATATGCCCTTCACCAACATGCAGTGTTTCCTTGATTGAATTAGCTCTCACACCAATATTTGCGTCTAGAGCCTTTGCATTGAGGGCTATCTGAAAACGGCTGTGGCACTGAACTTCCCTGTGAATGTGGAGTTGGTGGCATGTGAAACCCATATGTGAAGCATTCGTTTGTGTGGGATGCTCTACCAGGTTCATTTCAGTCCTAGGCACTCAAAGGGCACTAAGCATAGAGTGTGAAAACTGAGTTTCCTTGAGAGCTGCTTGGAAGCCTGATGGTGTGTGAAGTTAGTGAGCCAAATGGAGTTGTTCTCCCACAAGAACCACTCGGCTGATCCTTCTTCAATATGCCCTTCACCAACATGCAGTGTTTCCTTGATTGAATTAGCTCTCACACCAATATTTGTGTCTAGAGCCTTTGCATTGAGGGCTATCTGAAAACGGCTGTGGCGCTGAAGTTGCCTGTGAATGTGGAGTTGGTGGCATGTGAAAACCCGCATGTGGAGCATTCGTTTGTGTGGGATGCTCTACCAGGTTCATTTTAGTCCTAGGCACTCAAAGGGCACTAAGCATAGAGTGTGAAAACTGAGTTTCCTTGAGAGCTGCTTGGAAGCCTGATGGTGTGTGAAGTTAGTGAGCCAAATGGAGTTGTTCTCCCACAAGAACCACTCGGCTGATCCTTCTTCAATATGCCCTTCACCAACATGCAGTGTTTCCTTGATTGAATTAGCTCTCACACCAATATTTGCGTCTAGAGCCTTTGCATTGAGGGCTATCTGAAAACGGCTGTGGCGCTGAAGTTGCCTGTCAATGTGGAGTTGGTGGCATGTGAAACCCGCATGTGGAGCAATCGTTTGTGTGGGATGCTCTACCAGGTTCATTCCTAGATAATGCACTCAAAGGGCACTAAGCATAGAGTGTGAAAACTGAGTTTCCTTGAGAGCTGCTTGGAAGCCTGATGGTGTGTGAAGTTAGTGAGCCAAATGGAGTTGTTCTCCCACAAAAAACCACTCGGCTGATCCTTCTTCAATATGCCCTTCACCAACATGCAGTGTTTCCTTGATTGAATTAGCTCTCACACCAATATTTGCGTCTAGAGCCTTTGAATTGAGGGCTATCTGAAAATGGCTGTGGCGCTGAAGTTGCCTGTGAATGTTGAGTTGGTGACATGTGAAACCCGCATGTGGAGCATTCGTTTGTGTGGGATGCTCACCAAGCTTCATTTCAGTCCTAGGCACTCAAAGGACACTAAGCATAGAGTGTGAAAACTGAGTATCCTTGAGAGCTGCTTGGAAGCCTGATGGTGTGTGAAGTTAGTGAGCCAAATGGAGTTGTTCTCCCACTAGAACCACTCGGCTGATCCTTCTTCAATATGCCCTTCACCAACATGCAGTGTTTCCTTGATTGAATTAGCTCTCACACCAATATTTGCGTCTAGAGCCTTTGCATTGAGGGCTATCTGAAAATGGCTGTGGCGCTGAAGTTGCCTGTGAATGTGGAGTTGGTGGCATGTGAAACCCGCATGTGGAGCATTCGTTTGTGTGGGATGCTCTACCAGGTTCATTTCAGTCCTAGGCACTCAAAGGGCACTAAGCATAGAGTGTGAAAACTGAGTTTCCTTGAGAGCTGCTTGGAAGCCTGATGGTGTGTGAAGTTAGTGAGCCAAATGGAGTGGTTCTCCCACAAGAACCACTCGGCTGATCCTTCTTCAATATGCCCTTCACCAACATGCAGTGTTTCCTTGATTGAATTAGCTCTCACACCAATATTTGTGTCTAGAGCCTTTGCATTGAGGGCTATGTGAAAACGGCTGTGGCGCTGAAGTTGCCTGTGAATGTGGAGTTGGTGGCATGTGAAACCCGCATGTGGAGCATTCGTTTGTGTGGGATGTTCTACCAGGTTCATTCCTAGATAATGCACTCAAAGGGCACTAAGCATAGAGTGTGAAAACTGAGTTTCCTTGAGAGCTGCTTGGAAGCCTGATGGTGTGTGAAGTTAGTGAGCCAAATGGAGTTGTTCTCCCAGAAGAACCACTCGGCTGATCCTTCTTCAATATGCCCTTCACCAACATGCAGTGTTTCCTTGATTGAATTAGCTCTCACACCAATATTTGCGTCTAGAGCCTTTGAATTGAGGGCTATCTGAAAACGGCTGTGGCACTGAACTTCCCTGTGAATGTGGAGTTGGTGGCATGTGAAACCCATATGTGAAGCATTCGTTTGTGTGGGATGCTCTACCAGGTTCATTTCAGTCCTAGGCACTCAAAGGGCACTAAGCATAGAGTGTGAAAACTGAGTTTCCTTGAGAGCTGCTTGGAAGCCTGATGGTGTGTGAAGTTAGTGAGCCAAATGGAGTTGTTCTCCCACAAGAACCACTCGGCTGATCCTTCTTCAATATGCCCTTCACCAACATGCAGTGTTTCCTTGATTGAATTAGCTCTCACACCAATATTTGTGTCTAGAGCCTTTGCATTGAGGGCTATCTGAAAACGGCTGTGGCGCTGAAGTTGCCTGTGAATGTGGAGTTGGTGGCATGTGAAAACCCGCATGTGGAGCATTCGTTTGTGTGGGATGCTCTACCAGGTTCATTTTAGTCCTAGGCACTCAAAGGGCACTAAGCATAGAGTGTGAAAACTGAGTTTCCTTGAGAGCTGCTTGGAAGCCTGATGGTGTGTGAAGTTAGTGAGCCAAATGGAGTTGTTCTCCCACAAGAACCACTCGGCTGATCCTTCTTCAATATGCCCTTCACCAACATGCAGTGTTTCCTTGATTGAATTAGCTCTCACACCAATATTTGCGTCTAGAGCCTTTGCATTGAGGGCTATCTGAAAACGGCTGTGGCGCTGAAGTTGCCTGTCAATGTGGAGTTGGTGGCATGTGAAACCCGCATGTGGAGCAGTCGTTTGTGTGGGATGCTCTACCAGGTTCATTCCTAGATAATGCACTCAAAGGGCACTAAGCATAGAGTGTGAAAACTGAGTTTCCTTGAGAGCTGCTTGGATGCCTGATGGTGTGTGAAGTTAGTGAGCCAAATGGAGTTGTTCTCCCACAAAAAACCACTCGGCTGATCCTTCTTCAATATGCCCTTCACCAACATGCAGTGTTTCCTTGATTGAATTAGCTCTCACACCAATATTTGCGTCTAGAGCCTTTGAATTGAGGGCTATCTGAAAATGGCTGTGGCGCTGAAGTTGCCTGTGAATGTTGAGTTGGTGACATGTGAAACCCGCATGTGGAGCATTCGTTTGTGTGGGATGCTCACCAAGCTTCATTTCAGTCCTAGGCACTCAAAGGGCACTAAGCATAGAGTGTGAAAACTGAGTATCCTTGAGAGCTGCTTGGAAGCCTGATGGTGTGTGAAGTTAGTGAGCCAAATGGAGTTGTTCTCCCACTAGAACCACTCGGCTGATCCTTCTTCAATATGCCCTTCACCAACATGCAGTGTTTCCTTGATTGAATTAGCTCTCACACCAATATTTGCGTCTAGAGCCTTTGCATTGAGGGCTATCTGAAAATGGCTGTGGCGCTGAAGTTGCCTGTGAATGTGGAGTTGGTGGCATGTGAAACCCGCATGTGGAGCATTCGTTTGTGTGGGATGCTCACCAAGCTTCATTTCAGTCCTAGGTACGCAAAGGGCACTAAGCATAGAGTGTGAAAACTGAGTTTCCTTGAGAGCTGCTTGGAAGCCTGATGGTGTGTGAAGTTAGTGAGCCAAATGGAGTTGTTCTCCCACAAGAACCACTCGGCTGATCCTTCTTCAATATGCCCTTCACCAACATGCAGTGTTTCCTTGATTGAATTAGCTCTCACACCAATATTTGCGTTTAGAGCCTTTGCATTGAGGGCTATCTGAAAATGGCTGTGGCGCTGAAGTTGCCTGAGAATGTGGAGTTGGTGGCATGTGAAACCCGCATGTGGAGCATTCGTTTGTGTGGGATGCTCTACCAGGTTCATTCCTAGATAATGCACTCAAAGGGCACTAAGCATAGAGTGTGAAAACTGAGTTTCCTTGAGAGCTGCTTGGAAGCCTGATGGTGTGTGAAGTTAGTGAGCCAAATGGAGTTGTTCTCCCACAAGAACCACTCGGCTGATCCTTCTTCAATATGCCCTTCACCAACATGCAGTGTTTCCTTGATTGAATTAGCTCTCACACCAATATTTGCGTCTAGAGCCTTTGCATTGAGGGCTATCTGAAAACGGCTGTGGCGCTGAAGTTGCCTGTGAATGTGGAGTTGGTGGCATGTGAAACCCGTATGTGAAGCATTCGTTTGTGTGGGATGCTCTACCAGGTTCATTTCAGTCCTAGATAATGCACTCAAAGGGCACTAAGCATAGAGTGTGAAAACTGAGTTTCCTTGAGAGCTGCTTGGAAGCCTGATGGTGTGTGAAGTTAGTGAGCCAAATGGAGTTGTTCTCCCACAAGAACCACTCGTCTGATCCTTCTTCAATATGCCCTTCACCAACATGCAGTGTTTCCTTGATTGAATTAGCTCTGACACCAATATTTGTGTCTAGAGCCTTTGCATTGAGGGCTATCTGAAAACGGCTGTGGCGCTGAAGTTGCCTGTGAATGTGGAGTTGGTGGCATGTGAAAACCGCATGTGGAGCTGTCGTTTGTGTGGGATGCTCTACCAAGTTTCATTTCAGCCCTAGGCACTCAAAGGGCACTAAGCATAGAGTGTGAAAACTGAGTTTCCTTGAGAGCTGAGCTGCTTGGAAGCCTGATGGTGTGTGACGTTAGTGAGCCAAATGGAGTTGTTCTCCCACAAGAACCACTCGGCTGATTCTTCTTCAATATGCCCTTCACCAACATGCAGTGTTTCCTTGATTGAATTAGCTCTCACACCACTATTTGCGTCTAGAGCCTTTGCATTGAGGGCTATCTGAAAACGGCTTTGGTGCTGAAGTTGCCTGTGAATGTGGAGCTGGTGGCATGTGAAACCCGCATGTGGAGCATTCGTTTGTGTGGGATGCTCACCAAGATTCATTTCAGCCCTAGGCACTCAAAGGGCACTAAGCATAGAGTGTGAAAACTGAGTTTCCTTGAGAGCTGCTTGGAAGCCTGATGGTGTGTGAAATTAGTGAGCCAAATGGAATTGTTCTCCCACAAGAACCACTCGGCTGATTCTTCTTCAATATGCCCTTCACCAACATGCAGTGTTTCCTTGATTGAATTAGCTCTCACACCAATATTAGCGTCTAGAGCCTTTGCATTGAGGCCCATCTGAAAACTGCTTTCGCGCTGAAGTTGCCTGTGAATGTGGAGCTGGTGGCATGTGAAACCCGCATGTGGAGCATTCGTTTGTGTGGGATGCTCTACCAGGTTCATTCCTAGATAATGCACTCAAAGGGCACTAAGCATAGAGTGTGAAAACTGAGTTTCCTTGAGAGCTGCTTGGAAGCCTGCTGGTGTGTGAAGTTAGTGAGCCAAATGGAGTTCTTCTCCCACAAGAACCACTCGGCTGATCCTTCTTCAATATGCCCTTCACCAACATGCAGTGTTTCCTTGATTGAATTAGCTCTCACACCACTATTTGCGTCTAGAGCCTTTGCATTGAGGGCTATCTGAAAACGGCTGTGGCGCTGAAGTTGCCTGTGAATGTGGAGTTGGTGGCATGTGAAACCCGCATGTGGAGCATTCGTTTGTGTGGGATGCTGTACCAGGTTCATTCCTAGATAATGCTCTCAAAGGGCACTAAGCATAGAGTGTGAAAACTGAGTTTCCTTGAGAGCTGCTTGGAAGCCTGATGGTGTGTGAAGTTAGTGAGCCAAATGGAGTTGTTCTCCCACAAGAACCACTCGGCTGATTCTTCTTCAATATGCCCTTCACCAACATGCAGTGTTTCCTTCATTGAATTAGCTCTCACACCAATATTTGCGTCTAGAGCCTTTGCATTGAGGGCTATCTGAAAACGGCTGTGGCGCTGAAGTTGCCTGTGAATGTGGAGCTGGTGGCATGTGAAAACCGCATGTGGAGCATTCGTTTGTGTGGGATGCTCACCAAGATTCATTTCAGCCCTAGGCACTCAAAGGGCACTAAGCATAAAGTGTGAAAGCTGAGTTTCCTTGAGAGCTGAGCTGCTTGGAAGCCTGATGGTGTGTGAAGTTAGTGAGCCAAATGGAGTTGTTCTCCCACAAGAACCACTCGGCTGATTCTTCTTCAATATGCCCTTCACCAACATGCAGTGTTTCCTTGATT
>NW_026699865.1:0-28271 GCF_030435755.1 Ochotona princeps | reverse complement strand
AGCTAATTCAATCAAGGAAACACTGCATGTTGGTGAAGGGCATATTGAAGAAGGATCAGCCGAGTGGTTCTTGTGGGAGAACAACTCCATTTGGCTCACTAACTTCACACACCATCAGGCTTCCAGGCAGCTCTCAAGGAAACTCAGTTTTCACACTCTATGCTTAGTGCCCTTTGAGTGCATTATCTAGGAATGAACCTGGTAAAGCATCCCACACAAACGAATGCTCCACATGCGGGTTTCACATGCCACCAACTCCACATTCACAGGCAACTTCAGCGCCACAGCCGTTTTCAGATAGCCCTCCATGCAAAGGCTCTAGACGAAAATATTGGTGTGAGAGCTAATTCAATCAAGGAAACACTGCATGTTGGTGAAGGGCATATTGAAGAAGGATCAGCAAAGTGGATTCTGTGGGAGAACAACTCCATTTGGCTCACTAACTTCACACACCATCAGGCTTCCAAGCAGCTCTCAAGGAAACTCAGTTTTCACACTCTATGCTTAGTGCCCTTTGAGTGCATTATCTAGGAATGAACCTGGTAGAGCATCCCACACAAACGAATGCTCCACATGCGGGTTTCACATGCCACCAACTCCACATTCACAGGCAACTTCAGCGCCACAGCCGTTTTCAGATAGCCCTCAATGCAAAGGCTCTAGATGCAAATATTGGTGTGAGAGCTAATTCAATCAAGGAAACACTACATGTTGGTGAAGGGCATATTGAAGAAGGATCAGCCGAGTGGTTCTTGTGGGAGAACAACTCCATTTGGCTCACTAACTTCACACACCATCAGGCTTCCAAGCAGCTCTCAAGGAAACTCAGTTTTCACACTCTATGCTTAGTGCCCTTTGAGTGCATTACCTAGGAATGAACCTGGTAGAGCATCCCACACAAACGAATGCTCCACATGCGGGTTTCACATGCCACCAACTCCACATTCACAGGCAACTTCAGCGCCACAGCCGTTTTCAGATAGCCCTCAATGCAAAGGCTCTAGACGCAAATATTGGTGTGAGAGCTAATTCAATCAAGGAAACACTGCATGTTGGTGAAGGGCATATTGAAGAAGGATCAGCAAAGTGGATTCTGTGGGAGAACAACTCCATTTGGCTCACTAACTTCACACACCATCAGGCTTCCAAGCAGCTCTCAAGGAAACTCAGTTTTCACACCCTATGCTTAGTGCCCTTTGTGTGCCTAGGACTGAAATCAAACTTGGCGAGGATCTCACACAAATGAATGCTCCACATGCGGTTTTCACATGCCACCAACTCCACATTCACAGGCAACTTCAGCGCCACAGCCGTTTTCAGATAGCTCTCATTGCAAAGGCTCTAGACGCAAATATTGGTGTGAGAGCTAATTCAATCAAGGAAACACTGCATGTTGGTGAAGGGCATATTGAAGAAGGATCAGCCGAGTGGTTCTTGTGGGAGAACAACTCCATTTGGCTCACTAACTTCACACACCCATCAGGCTTCCAAGCAGCTCTCAAGGAAACTCAGTTTTCACACTCTATGCTTAGTGCCCTTTGAGTGCATTATCTAGGAATGAACCTGGTAGAGCATCCCACACAAACGAATGCTCCACATGCGGGTTTCACATGCCACCAACTCCACATTCACAGGCAACTTCAGAGCCACAGCCGTTTTCAGATAGCCCTCCATGCAAAGGCTCTAGACGAACAAATTATTGGTGTGAGAGCTAATTCAATCAAGGAAACACTGCATGTTGGTGAAGGGCATATTGAAGAAGGATCAGCAAAGTGGATTCTGTGGGAGAACAACTCCATTTGGCTCACTAACTTCACACACCATCAGGCTTCCAAGCAGCTCTCAAGGAAACTCAGTTTTCACACTCTATGCTTAGTGCCCTTTGAGTGCATTATCTAGGAATGAACCTGGTAGAGCATCCCACAAAAACGAATGCTCCACATGCGGCTTTAACATGCCACCAACTCCACATTCACAGACAACTTCAGCGCCACAGCCATTTTCAGATAGCCCTCAATGCAAAGGCTCTAGACGCAAATATTGGTGTGAGAGCTAATTCAATCAAGGAAACACTGCATGTTGTTGAAGGGCATATTGAAGAAGGATCAGCTGAGTGGATTCTGTGGGAGAACAACTCCATTTGGCTCACTAACTTCACACATCATCAGGCTTCCAAGCAGCTCTCAAGGAAACTCAGTTTTCACACTCTATGTTTAGTGCCCTTTGAGTGCATTATCTAGGAATGAACCTGGTAGAGCATCGCACACAAACGAGTGCCCAAATGCGGGTTTCACATGCCACCAACTCCACATTCACAGGCAACTTCAGCGCCACAGCCGTTTTCAGATAGCCCTCAATGCAAAGGCTCTAGACGCAAATATTGGTGTGAGAGCTAATTCAATCAAGGAAACACTGCATGTTGGTGAAGGGCATATTGAAGAAGGATCAGCCGAGTGGTTCTTGTGGGAGAACAACTCCATTTGGCTCACTAACTTCACACACCATCAGGCTTCCAAGCAGCTCTCAAGGAAACTCAGTTTTCACACCCTATGCTTAGTGCCCTTTGTGTGCCTAGGACTGAAATCAAACTTGGCGAGGATCTCACACAAATGAATGCTCCACATGCGGTTTTCACATGCCACCAACTCCACATTCACAGGCAACTTCAGCGCCACAGCCGTTTTCAGATAGCTCTCAATGCAAAGGCTCTAGACGCAAATATTGGTGTGAGAGCTAATTCAATCAAGGAAACACTGCATGTTGGTGAAGGGCATATTGAAGAAGGATCAGCCGAGTGGTTCTTGTGGGAGAACAACTCCATTTGGCTCACTAACTTCACACACCATCAGGCTTCCAAGCAGCTCTCAAGGAAACTCAGTTTTCACACTCTATGCTTAGTGCCCTTTGAGTGCATTATCTAGGAATGAACCTGGTAGAGCATCCCACACAAACGAATGCTCCACATGCGGGTTTCACATGCCACCAACTCCACATTCACAGGCAACTTCAGCGCCACAGCCGTTTTCAGATAGCCCTCCATGCAAAGGCTCTAGACGAAAATATTGGTGTGAGAGCTAATTCAATCAAGGAAACACTGCATGTTGGTGAAGGGCATATTGAAGAAGGATCAGCAAAGTGGATTTTGTGGGAGAACAACTCCATTTGGCTCACTAACTTCACACACCATCAGGCTTCCAAGCAGCTCTCAAGGAAACTCAGTTTTCACACTCTATGCTTAGTGCCCTTTGAGTGCATTATCTAGGAATGAACCTGGTAGAGCATCCCACAAAAACGAATGCTCCACATGCGGGTTTCACATGCCACCAACTCCACATTCACAGACAACTTCAGCGCCACAGCCATTTTCAGATAGCCCTCAATGCAAAGGCTCTAGACGCAAATATTGGTGTGAGAGCTAATTCAATCAAGGAAACACTGCATGTTGTTGAAGGGCATATTGAAGAAGGATCAGCTGAGTGGATTCTGTGGGAGAACAACTCCATTTGGCTCACTAACTTCACACACCATCAGGCTTCCAAGCAGCTCTCAAGGAAACTCAGTTTTCACACTCTATGTTTAGTGCCCTTTGAGTGCATTATCTAGGAATGAACCTGGTAGAGCATCGCACACAAACGAGTGCCCAAATGCGGGTTTCACATGCCACCAACTCCACATTCACAGGCAACTTCAGCGCCACAGCCGTTTTCAGATAGCCCTCAATGCAAAGGCTCTAGACGCAAATATTGGTGTGAGAGCTAATTCAATCAAGGAAACACTGCATGTTGGTGAAGGGCATATTGAAGAAGGATCAGCCGAGTGGTTCTTGTGGGAGAACAACTCCATTTGGCTCACTAACTTCACACACCATCAGGCTTCCAAGCAGCTCTCAAGGAAACTCAGTTTTCACACCCTATGCTTAGTGCCCTTTGTGTGCCTAGGACTGAAATCAAACTTGGCGAGGATCTCACACAAATGAATGCTCCACATGCGGTTTTCACATGCCACCAACTCCACATTCACAGGCACCTTCAGCGCCACAGCCGTTTTCAGATAGCTCTCAATGCAAAGGCTCTAGACGCAAATATTGGTGTGAGAGCTAATTCAATCAAGGAAACACTGCATGTTGGTGAAGGGCATATTGAAGAAGGATCAGCCGAGTGGTTCTTGTGGGAGAACAACTCCATTTGGCTCACTAACTTCACACACCATCAGGCTTCCAAACAGCTCTCAAGGAAACTCAGTTTTCACACTCTATGCTTAGTGCCCTTTGAGTGCATTATCTAGGAATGAACCTGGTAGAGCATCCCACACAAACGAATGCTCCACATGCGGGTTTCACATGCCACCAACTCCACATTCACAGGCAACTTCAGAGCCACAGCCATTTTCAGATAGCCCTCCATGCAAAGGCTCTAGACGCAAATATTTGTGTGAGAGCTAATTCAATCAAGGAAACACTGCATGTTGGTGAAGGGCATATTGAAGAAGGATCAGCAAAGTGGATTCTGTGGGAGAACAACTCCATTTGGCTCACTAACTTCACACACCATCAGGCTTCCAAGCAGCTCTCAAGGAAACTCAGTTTTCACACTCTATGCTTAGTGCCCTTTGAGTGCATTATCTAGGAATGAACCTGGTAGAGCATCCCACAAAAACGAATGCTCCACATGCGGGTTTCACATGCCACCAACTCCACATTCACAGACAACTTCAGCGCCACAGCCGTTTTCAGATAGCCCTCAATGCAAAGGCTCTAGACGCAAATATTGGTGTGAGAGCTAATTCAATCAAGGAAACACTGCATGTTGGTGAAGGGCATATTGAAGAAGGATCAGCAAAGTGGATTCTGTGGGAGAACAACTCCATTTGGCTCACTAACTTCACACACCATCAGGCTTCCAAGCAGCTCTCAAGGAAACTCAGTTTTCACACCCTATGCTTAGTGCCCTTTGTGTGCCTAGGACTGAAATCAAACTTGGCGAGGATCTCACACAAATGAATGCTCCACATGCGGTTTTCACATGCCACCAACTCCACATTCACAGGCAACTTCAGCGCCACAGCCGTTTTCAGATAGCTCTCAATGCAAAGGCTCTAGACGCAAATATTGGTGTGAGAGCTAATTCAATCAAGGAAACACTGCATGTTGGTGAAGGGCATATTGAAGAAGGATCAGCCGAGTGGTTCTTGTGGGAGAACAACTCCATTTGGCTCACTAACTTCACACACCATCAGGCTTCCAAGCAGCTCTCAAGGAAACTCAGTTTTCACACTCTATGCTTAGTGCCCTTTGAGTGCATTATCTAGGAATGAACCTGGTAGAGCATCCCACACAAACGAATGCTCCACATGCGGGTTTCACATGCCACCAACTCCACATTCACAGGCAACTTCAGAGCCACAGCCGTTTTCAGATAGCCTTCCATGCAAAGGCTCTAGACGAAAATATTGGTGTGAGAGCTAATTCCATCAAGGAAACACTGCATGTTGGTGAAGGGCATATTGAAGAAGGATCAGCAAAGTGGATTCTGTGGGAGAACAACTCCATTTGGCTCACTAACTTCACACACCATCAGGCTTCCAAGCAGCTCTCAAGGAAACTCAGTTTTCACACTCTATGCTTAGTGCCCTTTGAGTGCATTATCTAGGAATGAACCTGGTAGAGCATCCCACAAAAACGAATGCTCCACATGCGGGTTTCACATGCCACCAACTCCACATTCACAGACAACTTCAGCGCCACAGCCATTTTCAGATAGCCCTCAATGCAAAGGCTCTAGACGCAAATATTGGTGTGAGAGCTAATTCAATCAAGGAAACACTGCATGTTGTTGAAGGGCATATTGAAGAAGGATCAGCTGAGTGGATTCTGTGGGAGAACAACTCCATTTGGCTCACTAACTTCACACATCATCAGGCTTCCAAGCAGCTCTCAAGGAAACTCAGTTTTCACACTCTATGTTTAGTGCCCTTTGAGTGCATTATCTAGGAATGAACCTGGTAGAGCATCGCACACAAACGAGTGCCCAAATGCGGGTTTCACATGCCACCAACTCCACATTCACAGGCAACTTCAGAGCCACAGCCGTTTTCAGATAGCCCTCAATGCAAAGGCTCTAGACGCAAATATTGGTGTGAGAGCTAATTCAATCAAGGAAACACTGCATGTTGGTGAAGGGCATATTGAAGAAGGATCAGCCGAGTGGTTCTTGTGGGAGAACAACTCCATTTGGCTCACTAACTTCACACACCATCAGGCTTCCAAGCAGCTCTCAAGGAAACTCAGTTTTCACACCCTATGCTTAGTGCCCTTTGTGTGCCTAGGACTGAAATCAAACTTGGCGAGGATCTCACACAAATGAATGCTCCACATGCGGTTTTCACATGCCACCAACTCCACATTCACAGGCAACTTCAGCGCCACAGCCGTTTTCAGATAGCCCTCAATGCAAAGGCTCTAGACGCAAATATTGGTGTGAGAGCTAATTCAATCAAGGAAACACTGCATGTTGGTGAAGGGCATATTGAAGAAGGATCAGCCGAGTGGTTCTTGTGGGAGAACAACTCCATTTGGCACACTAACTTCAAACACCATCAGGCTTCCAAGCAGCTCTCAAGGAAACTCAGTAGTCACACCCTATGCTTAGTGCCCTTTGTGTGTCTAGGACTGAAATGAAACTTGGCGAGGATCACACAAAAATGAATGCTCCACATGCGGGTTTCACATGCCACCAACTCCACATTCACAGGCAACTTCAGCACCACAGCCGTTTTCAGATAGCTCTCAATGCAAAGGCTCTAGACGCAAATATTGGTGTGAGAGCTAATTCAATCAAGGAAACACTGCATGTTGTTGAAGGGCATATTGAAGAAGGATCAGCTGAGTGGATTCTGTGGGAGAACAACTCCATTTGGCTCACTAACTTCACACACCATCAGGCTTCCAAGCAGCTCTCAAGGAAACTCAGTTGTCACACCCTATGCTTAGTGCCCTTTGTGTGCCTAGGACTGAAATGAAACTTGGCGAGGATCTCACACAAATGAATGCTCCACATGCGGTTTTCACATGCCACCAACTCCACATTCACAGGCAACTTCAGCGCCACAGCCGTTTTCAGAGAGCTCTCAATGCAAAGGCTCTAGACGCAAATATTGGTGTGAGAGCTAATTCAATCAAGGAAACACTGCATGTTGGTGAAGGGCATATTGAAGAAGGATCAGCCGAGTGGATTCTGTGGGAGAACAACTCCATTTGGCTCACTAACTTCACACACCATCAGGCTTCCAAGCAGCTCTCAAGGAAACTCAGTTTTCACACTCTATGCTTAGTGCCCTTTGAGTGCATTATCTAGGAATGAACCTGGTAGAGCATCCCACACAAACGAATGCTCCACATGCTGGTTTCACATGCCACCAACTCCACATTCACAGGCAACTTCAGCACCACAGCCGTTTTCAGATAGCCCTCAATGCAAAGGCTCTAGACGCAAATATTGGTGTGAGAGCTAATTCAATCAAGGAAACACTGCATGTTGGTGAAGGGCATATTGAAGAAGGATCAGCCGAGTGGTTCTTGTGGGAGAACATCTCCATTTGGCTCACTAACTTCTCACACCATCAGGCTTCCAAGCAGCTCTCAAGGAAACTCAGTTTTCACACCCTATGCTTAGTGCCCTTTGTGTGCCTAGGACTGAAATGAAACGTGGCGAGGATCTCACAAAAATGAATGCTCCACATGCGGGTTTCACATGCCACCAACTCCACATTCACAGGCAACTTCAGCACCACAGCCGTTTTCAGATAGCTCTCAATGCAAAGGCTCTAGACGCAAATATTGGTGTGAGAGCTAATTCAATCAAGGAAACACTGCATGTTGTTGAAGGGCATATTGAAGAAGGATCAGCTGAGTGGATTCTGTGGGAGAACAACTCCATTTGGCTCACTAACTTCACACACCATCAGGCTTCCAAGCAGCTCTCAAGGAAACTCAGTTTTCACACTCTATGCTTAGTGTCCTTTGAGTGCATTATCTAGGAATGAACCTGGTAGAGCATCCCACACAAACGAATGCTCCACATGCGGGTTTCACATGCCACCAACTCCACATTCACAGGCAACTTCAGTGCCACAGCCGTTTTCAGATAGCCCTCAATGCAAAGGCACTAGACGCAAATATTGGTGTGAGAGCTAATTCAATCAAGGAAACACTGCATGTTGGTGAAGGGCATATTGAAGAAGGATCAGCTGAGTGGTTCTTGTGGGAGAACAACTCCATTTGGCTCACTAACTTCTCACACCATCAGGCTTCCATGCAGCTCTCAAGGAAACTCAGTTGTCACACCCTATGCTTAGTGCCCTTTGTGTGCCTAGGACTGAAATGAAACTTGGCGAGGATCTCACACAAATGAATGCTCCACATGCGGGTTTCACATGCCACCAACTCCACATTCACAGGCAACTTCAGCGCCACAGCCGTTTTCAGATAGCTCTCAATGCAAAGGCTCTAGACGCAAATATTGGTGTGAGAGCTAATTTAATCAAGGAAAAACTGCATGTTGGTGAAGGGCATATTGAAGAAGGATCAGCTGAGTGGATTCTGTGGGAGAACAACTCCATTTGGCTCACTAACTTCACACACCATCAGGCTTCCAAGCAGCTCTCAAGGAAACTCAGTTTTCACACTCTATGCTTAGTGTCCTTTGAGTGCATTATCTAGGAATGAACCTGGTAGAGCATCCCACACAAACGAATGCTCCACATGCGGGTTTCACATGCCACCAACTCCACATTCACAGGCAAATTCAGTGCCACAGCCGTTTTCAGATAGCCCTCAATGCAAAGGCTCTAGACGCAAATATTGGTGTGAGAGCTAATTCAATCAAGGAAACACTGCATGTTGGTGAAGGGCATATTGAAGAAGGATCAGCCGAGTGGTTCTTGTGGGAGAACAACTCCATTTGGCTCACTAACTTCACACACCATCAGGCTTCCAAGCAGCTCTCAAGGAAACTCAGTTTTCACACTCTATGCTTAGTGCCCTTTGAGTGCATTATCTAGGAATGAACCTGGTAGAGCATCCCACACAAACGAATGCTCCACATGCGGGTTTCACATGCCACCAACTCCACATTCACAGGCAACTTCAGCGCCACAGCCGTTTTCAGATAGCCCTCAATGCAAAGGCTCTAGACGCAAATATTGGTGTGAGAGCTAATTCAATCAAGGAAACACTGCATGTTGGTGAAGGGCATATTGAAGAAGGATCAGCAAAGTGGATTCTGTGGGAGAACAACTCCATTTGGCTCACTAACTTCTCACACCATCAGGCTTCCAAGCAGCTCTCAAGGAAACTCAGTTTTCACACCCTATGCTTAGTGCCCTTTGTGTGCCTAGGACTGAAATGAAACTTGGCGAGCATCCCACACAAACGAATGCTCCACATGCGGGTTTCACATGCCACCAACTCCACATTCACAGGCAACTTCAGCGCCACAGCCGTTTTCAGATAGCCCTCAATGCAAAGGCTCTAGACGCAAATATTGGTGTGAGAGCTAATTCAATCAAGGAAACACTGCATGTTGGTGAAGGGCATATTGAAGAAGGATCAGCCGAGTGGTTCTTGTGGGAGAACAACTCCATTTGGCTCACTAACTTCACACACCATCAGGCTTCCAAGCAGCTCTCAAGGAAACTCAGTTTTCACACTCTATGCTTAGTGCCCTTTGAGTGCATTATCTAGGAATGAACCTGGTAGAGAATCCCACACAAACGAATGCTCCACATGCGGGTTTCACATGCCACCAACTCCACATTCACAGGCAACTTCAGCGCCACAGCCGTTTTCAGATAGCTCTCAATGCAAAGGCTCTAGATGCAAATATTGGTGTGAGAGCTAATTCAATCAAGGAAACACTGCATGTTGGTGAAGGGCATATTGAAGAAGGATCAGCTGAGTGGATTCTGTGGGAGAACAACTCCATTTGGCTCACTAACTTCACACACCATCAGGCTTCCAAGCAGCTCTCAAGGAAACTCAGTTTTCACACTCTATGCTTAGTGTCCTTTGATTGCATTATCTAGGAATGAACCTGGTAGAGCATCCCACACAAACGAATGCTCCACATGCGGGTTTCACATGCCACCAACTCCACATTCACAGGCAACTTCAGTGCCACAGCCGTTTTCAGATAGCCCTCAATGCAAAGGCTCTAGACGCAAATATTGGTGTGAGAGCTAATTCAATCAAGGAAACACTGCATGTTGGTGAAGGGTATATTGAAGAAGGATCAGCCGAGTGGTTCTTGTGGGAGAACAACTCCATTTGGCTCACTAACTTCTCACACCATCAGGCTTCCAAGCAGCTCTCAAGGAAACTCAGTTGTCACACCCTATGCTTAGTGCCCTTTGTGTGCCTAGGACTGAAATGAAACTTGGCGAGGATCTCACACAAATGAATGCTCCACATGCGGTTTTCACATGCCACCAACTCCACATTCACAGGCAACTTCAGCGCCACAGCCGTTTTCAGATAGCTCTCAATGCAAAGGCTCTGGACGGAAATATTGGTGTGAGAGCTAATTCAATCAAGGAAACACTGCATGTTGGTGAAGGGCATATTGAAGAAGGATCAGCAAAGTGGATTCTGTGGGAGAACAACTCCATTTGGCTCACTAACTTCACACACCATCAGGCTTCCAAGCAGCTCTCAAGGAAACTCAGTTTTCACACTCTATGCTTAGTGCCCTTTGAGTGCATTATCTAGGAATGAACCTGGTAGAGCATCCCACACAAACGAATGCTCCACATGCGGGTTTCACATGCCACCAACTCCACATTCACAGGCAACTTCAGCACCACAGCCGTTTTCAGATAGCCCTCAATGCAAAGGCTCTAGACGCAAATATTGGTGTGAGAGCTAATTCAATCAAGGAAACACTGCATGTTGGTGAAGGGCATATTGAAGAAGGATCAGCCGAGTGGTTCTTGTGGGAGAACATCTCCATTTGGCTCACTAACTTCAAACACCATCAGGCTTCCAAGCAGCTCTCAAGGAAACTCAGTTGTCACACCCTATGCTTAGTGCCCTTTGTGTGCCTAGGACTGAAATGAAACTTGGCGAGGATCTCACACAAATGAATGCTCCACATGCGGGTTTCACATGCCACCAACTCCACATTCACAGGCAACTTCAGCGCCACAGCCGTTTTCAGATAGCTCTCAATGCAAAGGCTCTAGACGCAAATATTGGTGTGAGAGCTAATTCAATCAAGGAAACACTGCATGTTGGTGAAGGGCATATTGAAGAAGGATCAGCTGAGTGGATTCTGTGGGAGAACAACTCCATTTGGCTCACTAACTTCACACACCATCAGGCTTCCAAGCAGCTCTCAAGGAAACTCAGTTTTCACACTCTATGCTTAGTGCCCTTTGAGTGCATTATCTAGGAATGAACCTGGTAGAGCATCCCACACAAACGAATGCTCCACATGCGGGTTTCACATGCCACCAACTCCACATTCACAGGCAACTTCAGCGCCACAGCCGTTTTCAGATAGCCCTCAATGCAAAGGCTCTAGACGCAAATATTGGTGTGAGAGCTAATTCAATCAAGGAAACACTGCATGTTGGTGAAGGGCATATTGAAGAAGGATCAGCCGAGTGGTTCTTGTGGGAGAACAACTCCATTTGGCTCACTAACTTCACACACCATCAGGCTTCCAAGCAGCTCTCAAGGAAACTCAGTTTTCACACTCTATGCTTAGTGCCCTTTGAGTGCATTATCTAGGAATGAACCTGGTAGAGAATCCCACACAAACGAATGCTCCACATGCGGGTTTCACATGCCACCAACTCCACATTCACAGGCAACTTCAGCGCCACAGCCGTTTTCAGATAGCTCTCAATGCAAAGGCTCTAGACGCAAATATTGGTGTGAGAGCTAATTCAATCAAGGAAACACTGCATGTTGGTGAAGGGCATATTGAAGAAGGATCAGCCGAGTGGTTCTTGTGGGAGAACAACTCCATTTGGCTCACTAACTTCACACACCATCAGGCTTCCAAGCAGCTCTCAAGGAAACTCAGTTTTCACACTCTATGCTTAGTGTCCTTTGAGTGCATTATCTAGGAATGAACCTGGTAGAGCATCCCACACAAACGAATGCTCCACATGCGGGTTTCACATGCCACCAACTCCACATTCACAGGCAACTTCAGTGCCACAGCCGTTTTCAGATAGCCCTCAATGCAAAGGCTCTAGACGCAAATATTGGTGTGAGAGCTAATTCAATCAAGGAAACACTGCATGTTGGTGAAGGGTATATTGAAGAAGGATCAGCCGAGTGGTTCTTGTGGGAGAACAACTCCATTTGGCTCACTAACTTCTCACACCATCAGGCTTCCAAGCAGCTCTCAAGGAAACTCAGTTGTCACACCCTATGCTTAGTGACCTTTGTGTGCCTAGGACTGAAATGAAACTTGGCGAGGATCTCACACAAATGAATGCTCCACATGCGGTTTTCACATGCCACCAACTCCACATTCACAGGCAACTTCAGCGCCACAGCCGTTTTCAGATAGCTCTCAATGCAAAGGCTCTGGACGGAAATATTGGTGTGAGAGCTAATTCAATCAAGGAAACACTGCATGTTGGTGAAGGGCATATTGAAGAAGGATCAGCAAAGTGGATTCTGTGGGAGAACAACTCCATTTGGCTCACTAACTTCACACACCATCAGGCTTCCAAGCAGCTCTCAAGGAAACTCAGTTTTCACACTCTATGCTTAGTGCCCTTTGAGTGCATTATCTAGGAATGAACCTGGTAGAGCATCCCACACAAACGAATGCTCCACATGCGGGTTTCACATGCCACCAACTCCACATTCACAGGCAACTTCAGCACCACAGCCGTTTTCAGATAGCCCTCAATGCAAAGGCTCTAGACGCAAATATTGGTGTGAGAGCTAATTCAATCAAGGAAACACTGCATGTTGGTGAAGGGCATATTGAAGAAGGATCAGCCGAGTGGTTCTTGTGGGAGAACATCTCCATTTGGCTCACTAACTTCACACACCATCAGGCTTCCAAGCAGCTCTCAAGGAAACTCAGTTGTCACACCCTATGCTTAGTGCCCTTTGTGTGCCTAGGACTGAAATGAAACTTGGCGAGGATCTCACACAAATGAATGCTCCACATGCGGGTTTCACATGCCACCAACTCCACATTCACAGGCAACTTCAGCGCCACAGCCGTTTTCAGATAGCTCTCAATGCAAAGGCTCTAGACGCAAATGTTGGTGTGAGAGCTAATTCAATCAAGGAAACACTGCATGTTGGTGAAGGGCATATTGAAGAAGGATCAGCTGAGTGGATTCTGTGGGAGAACAACTCCATTTGGCTCACTAACTTCACACACCATCAGGCTTCCAAGCAGCTCTCAAGGAAACTCAGTTTTCACACTCTATGCTTAGTGTCCTTTGAGTGCATTATCTAGGAATGAACCTGGTAGAGCATCCCACACAAACGAATGCTCCACATGCGGGTTTCACATGCCACCAACTCCACATTCACAGGCAAATTCAGTGCCACAGCCGTTTTCAGATAGCCCTCAATGCAAAGGCTCTAGACGCAAATATTGGTGTGAGAGCTAATTCAATCAAGGAAACACTGCATGTTGGTGAAGGGCATATTGAAGAAGGATCAGCCGAGTGGTTCTTGTGGGAGAACAACTCCATTTGGCTCACTAACTTCACACACCATCAGGCTTCCAAGCAGCTCTCAAGGAAACTCAGTTTTCACACTCTATGCTTAGTGCCCTTTGAGTGCATTATCTAGGAATGAACCTGGTAGAGCATCCCACACAAACGAATGCTCCACATGCGGGTTTCACATGCCACCAACTCCACATTCACAGGCAACTTCAGCGCCACAGCCGTTTTCAGATAGCCCTCAATGCAAAGGCTCTAGACGCAAATATTGGTGTGAGAGCTAATTCAATCAAGGAAACACTGCATGTTGGTGAAGGGCATATTGAAGAAGGATCAGCAAAGTGGATTCTGTGGGAGAACAACTCCATTTGGCTCACTAACTTCTCACACCATCAGGCTTCCAAGCAGCTCTCAAGGAAACTCAGTTTTCACACCCTATGCTTAGTGCCCTTTGTGTGCCTAGGACTGAAATGAAACTTGGCGAGCATCCCACACAAACGAATGCTCCACATGCGGGTTTCACATGCCACCAACTCCACATTCACAGGCAACTTCAGCGCCACAGCCGTTTTCAGATAGCCCTCAATGCAAAGGCTCTAGACGCAAATATTGGTGTGAGAGCTAATTCAATCAAGGAAACACTGCATGTTGGTGAAGGGCATATTGAAGAAGGATCAGCCGAGTGGTTCTTGTGGGAGAACAACTCCATTTGGCTCACTAACTTCACACACCATCAGGCTTCCAAGCAGCTCTCAAGGAAACTCAGTTTTCACACTCTATGCTTAGTGCCCTTTGAGTGCATTATCTAGGAATGAACCTGGTAGAGAATCCCACACAAACGAATGCTCCACATGCGGGTTTCACATGCCACCAACTCCACATTCACAGGCAACTTCAGCGCCACAGCCGTTTTCAGATAGCTCTCAATGCAAAGGCTCTAGATGCAAATATTGGTGTGAGAGCTAATTCAATCAAGGAAACACTGCATGTTGGTGAAGGGCATATTGAAGAAGGATCAGCTGAGTGGATTCTGTGGGAGAACAACTCCATTTGGCTCACTAACTTCACACACCATCAGGCTTCCAAGCAGCTCTCAAGGAAACTCAGTTTTCACACTCTATGCTTAGTGTCCTTTGATTGCATTATCTAGGAATGAACCTGGTAGAGCATCCCACACAAACGAATGCTCCACATGCGGGTTTCACATGCCACCAACTCCACATTCACAGGCAACTTCAGTGCCACAGCCGTTTTCAGATAGCCCTCAATGCAAAGGCTCTAGACGCAAATATTGGTGTGAGAGCTAATTCAATCAAGGAAACACTGCATGTTGGTGAAGGGTATATTGAAGAAGGATCAGCCGAGTGGTTCTTGTGGGAGAACAACTCCATTTGGCTCACTAACTTCTCACACCATCAGGCTTCCAAGCAGCTCTCAAGGAAACTCAGTTGTCACACCCTATGCTTAGTGCCCTTTGTGTGCCTAGGACTGAAATCAAACTTGGCGAGGATCTCACACAAATGAATGCTCCACATGCGGTTTTCACATGCCACCAACTCCACATTCACAGGCAACTTCAGTGCCACAGCCGTTTTCAGATAGCTCTCAATGCAAAGGCTCTGGACGGAAATATTGGTGTGAGAGCTAATTCAATCAAGGAAACACTGCATGTTGGTGAAGGGCATATTGAAGAAGGATCAGCAAAGTGGATTCTGTGGGAGAACAACTCCATTTGGCTCACTAACTTCACACACCATCAGGCTTCCAAGCAGCTCTCAAGGAAACTCAGTTTTCACACTCTATGCTTAGTGCCCTTTGAGTGCATTATCTAGGAATGAACCTGGTAGAGCATCCCACACAAACGAATGCTCCACATGCGGGTTTCACATGCCACCAACTCCACATTCACAGGCAACTTCAGCACCACAGCCGTTTTCAGATAGCCCTCAATGCAAAGGCTCTAGACGCAAATATTGGTGTGAGAGCTAATTCAATCAAGGAAACACTGCATGTTGGTGAAGGGCATATTGAAGAAGGATCAGCCGAGTGGTTCTTGTGGGAGAACATCTCCATTTGGCTCACTAACTTCAAACACCATCAGGCTTCCAAGCAGCTCTCAAGGAAACTCAGTTGTCACACCCTATGCTTAGTGCCCTTTGTGTGCCTAGGACTGAAATGAAACTTGGCGAGGATCTCACACAAATGAATGCTCCACATGCGGGTTTCACATGCCACCAACTCCACATTCACAGGCAACTTCAGCGCCACAGCCGTTTTCAGATAGCTCTCAATGCAAAGGCTCTAGACGCAAATATTGGTGTGAGAGCTAATTCAATCAAGGAAACACTGCATGTTGGTGAAGGGCATATTGAAGAAGGATCAGCTGAGTGGATTCTGTGGGAGAACAACTCCATTTGGCTCACTAACTTCACACACCATCAGGCTTCCAAGCAGCTCTCAAGGAAACTCAGTTTTCACACTCTATGCTTAGTGCCCTTTGAGTGCATTATCTAGGAATGAACCTGGTAGAGCATCCCACACAAACGAATGCTCCACATGCGGGTTTCACATGCCACCAACTCCACATTCACAGGCAACTTCAGCGCCACAGCCGTTTTCAGATAGCCCTCAATGCAAAGGCTCTAGACGCAAATATTGGTGTGAGAGCTAATTCAATCAAGGAAACACTGCATGTTGGTGAAGGGCATATTGAAGAAGGATCAGCCGAGTGGTTCTTGTGGGAGAACAACTCCATTTGGCTCACTAACTTCACACACCATCAGGCTTCCAAGCAGCTCTCAAGGAAACTCAGTTTTCACACTCTATGCTTAGTGCCCTTTGAGTGCATTATCTAGGAATGAACCTGGTAGAGAATCCCACACAAACGAATGCTCCACATGCGGGTTTCACATGCCACCAACTCCACATTCACAGGCAACTTCAGCGCCACAGCCGTTTTCAGATAGCTCTCAATGCAAAGGCTCTAGATGCAAATATTGGTGTGAGAGCTAATTCAATCAAGGAAACACTGCATGTTGGTGAAGGGCATATTGAAGAAGGATCAGCTGAGTGGATTCTGTGGGAGAACAACTCCATTTGGCTCACTAACTTCACACACCATCAGGCTTCCAAGCAGCTCTCAAGGAAACTCAGTTTTCACACTCTATGCTTAGTGTCCTTTGATTGCATTATCTAGGAATGAACCTGGTAGAGCATCCCACACAAACGAATGCTCCACATGCGGGTTTCACATGCCACCAACTCCACATTCACAGGCAACTTCAGTGCCACAGCCGTTTTCAGATAGCCCTCAATGCAAAGGCTCTAGACGCAAATATTGGTGTGAGAGCTAATTCAATCAAGGAAACACTGCATGTTGGTGAAGGGTATATTGAAGAAGGATCAGCCGAGTGGTTCTTGTGGGAGAACAACTCCATTTGGCTCACTAACTTCTCACACCATCAGGCTTCCAAGCAGCTCTCAAGGAAACTCAGTTGTCACACCCTATGCTTAGTGCCCTTTGTGTGCCTAGGACTGAAATCAAACTTGGCGAGGATCTCACACAAATGAATGCTCCACATGCGGTTTTCACATGCCACCAACTCCACATTCACAGGCAACTTCAGTGCCATAGCCGTTTTCAGATAGCTCTCAATGCAAAGGCTCTGGACGGAAATATTGGTGTGAGAGCTAATTCAATCAAGGAAACACTGCATGTTGGTGAAGGGCATATTGAAGAAGGATCAGCAAAGTGGATTCTGTGGGAGAACAACTCCATTTGGCTCACTAACTTCACACACCATCAGGCTTCCAAGCAGCTCTCAAGGAAACTCAGTTTTCACACTCTATGCTTAGTGCCCTTTGAGTGCATTATCTAGGAATGAACCTGGTAGAGCATCCCACACAAACGAATGCTCCACATGCGGGTTTCACATGCCACCAACTCCACATTCACAGGCAACTTCAGCACCACAGCCGTTTTCAGATAGCCCTCAATGCAAAGGCTCTAGACGCAAATATTGGTGTGAGAGCTAATTCAATCAAGGAAACACTGCATGTTGGTGAAGGGCATATTGAAGAAGGATCAGCCGAGTGGTTCTTGTGGGAGAACATCTCCATTTGGCTCACTAACTTCAAACACCATCAGGCTTCCAAGCAGCTCTCAAGGAAACTCAGTTGTCACACCCTATGCTTAGTGCCCTTTGTGTGCCTAGGACTGAAATGAAACTTGGCGAGGATCTCACACAAATGAATGCTCCACATGCGGGTTTCACATGCCACCAACTCCACATTCACAGGCAACTTCAGCGCCACAGCCGTTTTCAGATAGCTCTCAATGCAAAGGCTCTAGACGCAAATATTGGTGTGAGAGCTAATTCAATCAAGGAAACACTGCATGTTGGTGAAGGGCATATTGAAGAAGGATCAGCTGAGTGGATTCTGTGGGAGAACAACTCCATTTGGCTCACTAACTTCACACACCATCAGGCTTCCAAGCAGCTCTCAAGGAAACTCAGTTTTCACACTCTATGCTTAGTGCCCTTTGAGTGCATTATCTAGGAATGAACCTGGTAGAGCATCCCACACAAACGAATGCTCCACATGCGGGTTTCACATGCCACCAACTCCACATTCACAGGCAACTTCAGCGCCACAGCCGTTTTCAGATAGCCCTCAATGCAAAGGCTCTAGACGCAAATATTGGTGTGAGAGCTAATTCAATCAAGGAAACACTGCATGTTGGTGAAGGGCATATTGAAGAAGGATCAGCCGAGTGGTTCTTGTGGGAGAACAACTCCATTTGGCTCACTAACTTCACACACCATCAGGCTTCCAAGCAGCTCTCAAGGAAACTCAGTTTTCACACTCTATGCTTAGTGCCCTTTGAGTGCATTATCTAGGAATGAACCTGGTAGAGAATCCCACACAAACGAATGCTCCACATGCGGGTTTCACATGCCACCAACTCCACATTCACAGGCAACTTCAGCGCCACAGCCGTTTTCAGATAGCTCTCAATGCAAAGGCTCTAGACGCAAATATTGGTGTGAGAGCTAATTCAATCAAGGAAACACTGCATGTTGGTGAAGGGCATATTGAAGAAGGATCAGCCGAGTGGTTCTTGTGGGAGAACAACTCCATTTGGCTCACTAACTTCACACACCATCAGGCTTCCAAGCAGCTCTCAAGGAAACTCAGTTTTCACACTCTATGCTTAGTGTCCTTTGAGTGCATTATCTAGGAATGAACCTGGTAGAGCATCCCACACAAACGAATGCTCCACATGCGGGTTTCACATGCCACCAACTCCACATTCACAGGCAACTTCAGTGCCACAGCCGTTTTCAGATAGCCCTCAATGCAAAGGCTCTAGACGCAAATATTGGTGTGAGAGCTAATTCAATCAAGGAAACACTGCATGTTGGTGAAGGGTATATTGAAGAAGGATCAGCCGAGTGGTTCTTGTGGGAGAACAACTCCATTTGGCTCACTAACTTCTCACACCATCAGGCTTCCAAGCAGCTCTCAAGGAAACTCAGTTGTCACACCCTATGCTTAGTGACCTTTGTGTGCCTAGGACTGAAATGAAACTTGGCGAGGATCTCACACAAATGAATGCTCCACATGCGGTTTTCACATGCCACCAACTCCACATTCACAGGCAACTTCAGCGCCACAGCCGTTTTCAGATAGCTCTCAATGCAAAGGCTCTGGACGGAAATATTGGTGTGAGAGCTAATTCAATCAAGGAAACACTGCATGTTGGTGAAGGGCATATTGAAGAAGGATCAGCAAAGTGGATTCTGTGGGAGAACAACTCCATTTGGCTCACTAACTTCACACACCATCAGGCTTCCAAGCAGCTCTCAAGGAAACTCAGTTTTCACACTCTATGCTTAGTGCCCTTTGAGTGCATTATCTAGGAATGAACCTGGTAGAGCATCCCACACAAACGAATGCTCCACATGCGGGTTTCACATGCCACCAACTCCACATTCACAGGCAACTTCAGCACCACAGCCGTTTTCAGATAGCCCTCAATGCAAAGGCTCTAGACGCAAATATTGGTGTGAGAGCTAATTCAATCAAGGAAACACTGCATGTTGGTGAAGGGCATATTGAAGAAGGATCAGCCGAGTGGTTCTTGTGGGAGAACATCTCCATTTGGCTCACTAACTTCACACACCATCAGGCTTCCAAGCAGCTCTCAAGGAAACTCAGTTGTCACACCCTATGCTTAGTGCCCTTTGTGTGCCTAGGACTGAAATGAAACTTGGCGAGGATCTCACACAAATGAATGCTCCACATGCGGGTTTCACATGCCACCAACTCCACATTCACAGGCAACTTCAGCGCCACAGCCGTTTTCAGATAGCTCTCAATGCAAAGGCTCTAGACGCAAATATTGGTGTGAGAGCTAATTCAATCAAGGAAACACTGCATGTTGGTGAAGGGCATATTGAAGAAGGATCAGCTGAGTGGATTCTGTGGGAGAACAACTCCATTTGGCTCACTAACTTCACACACCATCAGGCTTCCAAGCAGCTCTCAAGGAAACTCAGTTTTCACACTCTATGCTTAGTGCCCTTTGAGTGCATTATCTAGGAATGAACCTGGTAGAGCATCCCACACAAACGAATGCTCCACATGCGGGTTTCACATGCCACCAACTCCACATTCACAGGCAACTTCAGCGCCACAGCCGTTTTCAGATAGCCCTCAATGCAAAGGCTCTAGACGCAAATATTGGTGTGAGAGCTAATTCAATCAAGGAAACACTGCATGTTGGTGAAGGGCATATTGAAGAAGGATCAGCCGAGTGGTTCTTGTGGGAGAACAACTCCATTTGGCTCACTAACTTCACACACCATCAGGCTTCCAAGCAGCTCTCAAGGAAACTCAGTTTTCACACTCTATGCTTAGTGCCCTTTGAGTGCATTATCTAGGAATGAACCTCGTAGAGAATCCCACACAAACGAATGCTCCACATGCGGGTTTCACATGCCACCAACTCCACATTCACAGGCAACTTCAGCGCCACAGCCGTTTTCAGATAGCTCTCAATGCAAAGGCTCTAGACGCAAATATTGGTGTGAGAGCTAATTCAATCAAGGAAACACTGCATGTTGGTGAAGGGCATATTGAAGAAGGATCAGCCGAGTGGTTCTTGTGGGAGAACAACTCCATTTGGCTCACTAACTTCACACACCATCAGGCTTCCAAGCAGCTCTCAAGGAAACTCAGTTTTCACACTCTATGCTTAGTGTCCTTTGAGTGCATTATCTAGGAATGAACCTGGTAGAGCATCCCACACAAACGAATGCTCCACATGCGGGTTTCACATGCCACCAACTCCACATTCACAGGCAACTTCAGCGCCACAGCCATTTTCAGATAGCCCTCAATGCAAAGGCTCTAGACGCAAATATTGGTGTGAGAGCTAATTCAATCAAGGAAACACTGCATGTTGGTGAAGGGTATATTGAAGAAGGACCAGCCGAGTGGTTCTTGTGGGAGAACAACTCCATTTGGCTCACTAACTTCACACACCATCAGGCTTCCAAGCAGCTCTCAAGGAAACTCAGTTTTCACACTCTATGCTTAGTGCCCTTTGAGTGCATTATCTAGGAATGAACCTGGTAGAGCATCCCACACAAACGAATGCTCCACATGCGGGTTTCACATGCCACCAACTCCACATTCACAGGCAACTTCAGCACCACAGCCGTTTTCAGATAGCCCTCAATGCAAAGGCTCTAGACGCAAATATTGGTGTGAGAGCTAATTCAATCAAGGAAACACTGCATGTTGGTGAAGGGCATATTGAAGAAGGATCAGCCGAGTGGTTCTTGTGGGAGAACAACTCCATTTGGCTCACTAACTTCAAACACCATCAGGCTTCCAAGCAGCTCTCAAGGAAACTCAGTTGTCACACCCTATGCTTAGTGCCCTTTGTGTGCCTAGGACTGAAATGAAACTTGGCGAGGATCTCACAAAAATGAATGCTCCACATGCGGGTTTCACATGCCACCAACTCCACATTCACAGGCAACTTCAGCACCACAGCCGTTTTCAGATAGCTCTCAATGCAAAGGCTCTAGACGCAAATATTGGTGTGAGAGCTAATTCAATCAAGGAAACACTGCATGTTGGTGAAGGGCATATTGAAGAAGGATCAGCTGAGTGGATTCTGTGGGAGAACAACTCCATTTGGCTCACTAACTTCACACACCATCAGGCTTCCAAGCAGCTCTCAAGGAAACTCAGTTTTCACACTCTATGCTTAGTGTCCTTTGAGTGCATTATCAAGGAATGAACCTGGTAGAGCATCCCACACAAACGAATGCTCCACATGCGGGTTTCACATGCCACCAACTCCACATTCACAGGCAACTTCAGTGCCACAGCCGTTTTCAGATAGCCCTCAATGCAAAGGCTCTAGACGCAAATATTGGTGTGAGAGCTAATTCAATCAAGGAAACACTGCATGTTGGTGAAGGGTATATTGAAGAAGGATCAGCCGAGTGGTTCTTGTGGGAGAACAACTCCATTTGGCTCACTAACTTCTCACACCATCAGGCTTCCAAGCAGCTCTCAAGGAAACTCAGTTGTCACACCCTATGCTTAGTGCCCTTTGTGTGCCTAGGACTGAAATGAAACTTGGCGAGGATCTCACACAAATGAATGCTCCACATGCGGGTTTCACATGCCACCAACTCCACATTCACAGGCAACTTCAGCGCCACAGCCATTTTCAGATAGCTCTCAATGCAAAGGCTCTAGACGCAAATATTGGTGTGAGAGCTAATTCAATCAAGGAAACACTGCATGTTGGTGAAGGGCATATTCAAGAAGGATCAGCAAAGTGGATTGTGTGGGAGAACAACTCCATTTGGCTCACTAACTTCACACACCATCAGGCTTCCAAGCAGCTCTCAAGGAAACTCAGTTTTCACACTCTATGCTTAGTACCCTTTGAGTGCATTTTCTAGGAATGAACCTGGTAGAGCATCCCACACAAACGAATGCTCCACATGCGGGTTTCACATGCCACCAACTCCACATTCACAGGCAACTTCAGAGCCACAGCCGTTTTCAGATAGCCCTCAATGCAAAGGCTCTAGACCCAAATATTGGTGTGAGAGCTAATTCAATCAAGGAAACACTGCATGTTGGTGAAGGGTATATTGAAGAAGGATCAGCCGAGTGGTTCTTGTGGGAGAACAACTCCATTTGGCTCACTAACTTCTCACACCATCAGGCTTCCAAGCAGCTCTCAAGGAAACTCAGTTTTCACACCCTATGCTTAGTGCGCTTTGTGTGCCTAGGACTGAAATCAAACTTGGCGAGGATCCCACACAAACGAATGCTCCACATGCGGCTTTAACATGCCACCAACTCCACATTCATAGGCACCTTCAGCGCCACAGCCGTTTTCAGATAGCTCTCAATGCAAAGGCTCTAGACGCAAATATTGGTGTGAGAGCTAATTCAATCAAGGAAACACTGCATGTTGGTGAAGGGCATATTGAAGAAGGATCAGCCGAGTGGTTCTTGTGGGAGAACAACTCCATTTGGCTCACTAACTTCACACACCATCAGGCTTCCAAGCAGCTCTCAAGGAAACTCAGTTTTCACACTCTATGCTTAGTGCCCTTTGAGTGCATTATCTAGGAATGAACCTGGTAGAGCATCCCACACAAACGAATGCTCCACATGCGGGTTTCACATGCCACCAACTCCACATTCACAGGCAACTTCAGCGCCACAGCCGTTTTCAGATAGCTCTCAATGCAAAGGCTCTAGACGCAAATATTGGTGTGAGAGCTAATTCAATCAAGGAAACACTGCATGTTGGTGAAGGGCATATTGAAGAAGGATCAGCGAGTGGTTCTTGTGGGAGAACAACTCCATTTGGCTCACTAACTTCACACACCATCAGGCTTCCAAGCAGCTCTCAAGGAAACTCAGTTTTCACACTCTATGCTTAGTGCCCTTTGAGTGCATTATCTAGGAATGAACCTGGTAGAGCATCCACACAAACGAATGCTCCACATGCGGGTTTCACATGCCACCAACTCCACATTCACAGGCAACTTCAGCGCCACAGCCGGTTTCAGATAGCCCTCAATGCAAAGGCTCTAGACGCAAATATTTGTGTGAGAGCTAATTCAATCAAGGAAACACTGCATGTTGGTGAAGGGCATATTTAAGAAGGATCAGCTGAGTGGATTCTGTGGGAGAACAACTCCATTTGGCTCACTAACTTCACACACCATCAGGCTTCCAAGCAGCTCTCAAGGAAACTCAGTTTTCACACTCTATGCTTAGTGTCCTTTGAGTGCATTATCTAGGAATGAACCTGGTAGAGCATCCCACACAAACGAATGCTCCACATGCGGGTTTCACATGCCACCAACTCCACATTCACAGGCAACTTCAAAAAAAAAGAGCCACAGCCGTTTTCAGATAGCCCTCAATGCAAAGGCTCTAGACGCAAATATTGGTGTGAGAGCTAATTCAATCAAGGAAACACTGCATGTTGGTGAAGGGTATATTGAAGAAGGATCAGCCGAGTGGTTCTTGTGGGAGAACAACTCCATTTGGCTCACTAACTTCTCACACCATCAGGCTTCCAAGCAGCTCTCAAGGAAACTCAGTTGTCACACCCTATGCTTAGTGCCCTTTGTGTGCCTAGGACTGAAATGAAACTTGGCGAGGATCTCACACAAATGAATGCTCCACATGCGGTTTTCACATGCCACCAACTCCACATTCACAGGCAACTTCAGCGCCACAGCCGTTTTCAGATAGCTCTCAATGCAAAGGGACTAGACGCAAATATTGGTGTGAGAGCTAATTCAATCAAGGAAACACTGCATGTTGGTGAAGGGCATATTGAAGAAGGATCAGCCGAGTGGTTCTTGTGGGAGAACAACTCCATTTGGCTCACTAACTTCACACACCATCAGGCTTCCAAGCAGCTCTCAAGGAAACTCAGTTTTCACACTCTATGCTTAGTGCCCTTTGAGTGCATTATCTAGGAATGAACCTGGTAGAGCATCCCACACAAACGAATGCTCCACATGCGGGTTTCACATGCCACCAACTCCACATTCACAGGCAACTTCAGCGCCACAGCCGTTTTCAGATAGCCCTCAATGCAAAGGCTCTAGACCCAAATATTGGTGTGAGAGCTAATTCAATCAAGGAAACACTGCATGTTGGTGAAGGGCATATTGAAGAAGGATCAGCCGAGTGGTTCTTGTGGGAGAACAACTCCATTTGGCTCACTAACTTCACACACCATCAGGCTTCCAAGCAGCTCTCAAGGAAACTCAGTTTTCACACCCTATGCTTAGTGCCCTTTGTGTGCCTAGGACTGAAATGAACCTTGGCGAGGATCTCACACAAATGAATGCTCCACATGCGGTTTTCACATGCCACCAACTCCACATTCACAGGCAACTTCAGCGCCACAGCCGTTTGCAGATAGCTCTCAATGCAAAGGCTCTAGACGCAAATATTGGTGTGAGAGCTAATTCAATCAAGGAAACACTGCATGTTGGTGAAGGGCATATTGAAGAAGGATCAGCCGAGTGGTTCTTGTGGGAGAACAACTCCATTTGGCTCACTAACTTCACACACCATCAGGATTCCAAGCAGCTCTCAAGGAAACTCAGTTTTCACACTCTATGCTTAGTGCCCTTTGAGTGCATTATCTAGGAATGAACCTGGTAGAGCATCCCACACAAACGAATGCTCCACATGCGGGTTTCACATGCCACCAACTCCACATTCACAGGCAACTTCAGCGCCACAGCCATTTTCAGATAGCCCTCAATGCAAAGGCTCTAGACGCAAATATTGGTGTGAGAGCTAATTCAATCAAGGAAACACTGCATGTTGGTGAAGGGCATATTGAAGAAGGATCAGCTGAGTGGTTCTTGTGGGAGAACAACTCCATTTGGCTCACTAACTTCACACACCATCAGGCTTCCAAGCAGCTCTCAAGGAAACTCAGTTTTCACACTCTATGCTCTCTATGCTTAGTGCCCTTTGAGTGCATTATCTAGGAATGAACCTGGTAGAGCATCCCACACAAACGAATGCTCCACATGCGGGTTTCACATGCCACCAACTCCACATTCACAGGCAACTTCAGTGCCACAGCCGTTTTCAGATAGCCCTCAATGCAAAGGCTCTAGACGCAAATATTGGTGTGAGAGCTAATTCAATCAAGGAAACACTGCATGTTGGTGAAGGGTATATTGAAGAAGGATCAGCCGAGTGGTTCTTGTGGGAGAACAACTCCATTTGGCTCACTAACTTCTCACACCATCAGGCTTCCAAGCAGCTCTCAAGGAAACTCAGTTGTCACACCCTATGCTTAGTGCCCTTTGTGTGCCTAGGACTGAAATCAAACTTGGCGAGGATCCCACACAAACGAATGCTCCACATGCGGCTTTAACATGCCACCAACTCCACATTCATAGGCACCTTCAGCGCCACAGCCGTTTTCAGATAGCTCTCAATGCAAAGGCTCTAGACGCAAATATTGGTGTGAGAGCTAATTCAATCAAGGAAACACTGCATGTTGGTGAAGGGCATATTGAAGAAGGATCAGCCGAGTGGTTCTTGTGGGAGAACAACTCCATTTGGCTCACTAACTTCACACACCATCAGGCTTCCAAGCAGCTCTCAAGGAAACTCAGTTTTCACACTCTATGCTTAGTGCCCTTTGAGTGCATTATCTAGGAATGAACCTGGTAGAGCATCCCACACAAACGAATGCTCCACATGCGGGTTTCACATGCCACCAACTCCACATTCACAGGCAACTTCAGCGCCACAGCCGTTTTCAGATAGCTCTCAATGCAAAGGCTCTAGACGCAAATATTGGTGTGAGAGCTAATTCAATCAAGGAAACACTGCATGTTGGTGAAGGGCATATTGAAGAAGGATCAGCCGAGTGGTTCTTGTGGGAGAACAACTCATTTGGCTCACTAACTTCACACACCATCAGGCTTCCAAGCAGCTCTCAAGGAAACTCAGTTTTCACACTCTATGCTTAGTGCCCTTTGAGTGCATTATCTAGGAATGAACCTGGTAGAGCATCCCACACAAACGAATGCTCCACATGCGGGTTTCACATGCCACCAACTCCACATTCACAGGCAACTTCAGCGCCACAGCCGGTTTCAGATAGCCCTCAATGCAAAGGCTCTAGACGCAAATATTTGTGTGAGAGCTAATTCAATCAAGGAAACACTGCATGTTGGTGAAGGGCATATTTAAGAAGGATCAGCTGAGTGGATTCTGTGGGAGAACAACTCCATTTGGCTCACTAACTTCACACACCATCAGGCTTCCAAGCAGCTCTCAAGGAAACTCAGTTTTCACACTCTATGCTTAGTGTCCTTTGAGTGCATTATCTAGGAATGAACCTGGTAGAGCATCCCACACAAACGAATGCTCCACATGCGGGTTTCACATGCCACCAACTCCACATTCACAGGCAACTTCAGAGCCACAGCCGTTTTCAGATAGCCCTCAATGCAAAGGCTCTAGACGCAAATATTGGTGTGAGAGCTAATTCAATCAAGGAAACACTGCATGTTGGTGAAGGGTATATTGAAGAAGGATCAGCCGAGTGGTTCTTGTGGGAGAACAACTCCATTTGGCTCACTAACTTCTCACACCATCAGGCTTCCAAGCAGCTCTCAAGGAAACTCAGTTGTCACACCCTATGCTTAGTGCCCTTTGTGTGCCTAGGACTGAAATGAAACTTGGCGAGGATCTCACACAAATGAATGCTCCACATGCGGTTTTCACATGCCACCAACTCCACATTCACAGGCAACTTCAGCGCCACAGCCGTTTTCAGATAGCTCTCAATGCAAAGGGACTAGACGCAAATATTGGTGTGAGAGCTAATTCAATCAAGGAAACACTGCATGTTGGTGAAGGGCATATTGAAGAAGGATCAGCCGAGTGGTTCTTGTGGGAGAACAACTCCATTTGGCTCACTAACTTCACACACCATCAGGCTTCCAAGCAGCTCTCAAGGAAACTCAGTTTTCACACTCTATGCTTAGTGCCCTTTGAGTGCATTATCTAGGAATGAACCTGGTAGAGCATCCCACACAAACGAATGCTCCACATGCGGGTTTCACATGCCACCAACTCCACATTCACAGGCAACTTCAGCGCCACAGCCGTTTTCAGATAGCCCTCAATGCAAAGGCTCTAGACCCAAATATTGGTGTGAGAGCTAATTCAATCAAGGAAACACTGCATGTTGGTGAAGGGCATATTGAAGAAGGATCAGCCGAGTGGTTCTTGTGGGAGAACAACTCCATTTGGCTCACTAACTTCACACACCATCAGGCTTCCAAGCAGCTCTCAAGGAAACTCAGTTTTCACACCCTATGCTTAGTGCCCTTTGTGTGCCTAGGACTGAAATGAACCTTGGCGAGGATCTCACACAAATGAATGCTCCACATGCGGTTTTCACATGCCACCAACTCCACATTCACAGGCAACTTCAGCGCCACAGCCGTTTA